>NW_012192594.1:332952-384641 GCF_000956335.1 Plasmodium fragile | reverse complement strand
CACAACGTCGTTCATGTTTTAAGTTCACCTTTGCGAACGTATATTTATTTTTTTTTTTTTCTCCTTTTTTTCTATCAAATCGCTTGCGCGCAGTACTGTGTAATCCGCACCGAGCGCGAGGCATGCCGCCCTTTCACCCTCCCAACTTATGCATCACATCAGGGAGGTCTCTAATTTGTTTACTTTCCCCCTGTGTGAGGCAGCATGCGGGGAAGTAGTTTTATGTCCAATCGAATGGGACAACCACTTTGAGCAGGGGAAAAAAAAAATGAGTGTACCTATGTATGTTTTCCAACCGTTTTACAATATCGCCACGTAGCTTTTGTAGACATATGCACATCTGGACAGAACAAGTGTAGCGTTTTCCTCAAAAAAAAAAAAAAGTGTCCTTTTTTTAACTTCTCCAAAAATTGGGGCGTCACATTAAGCTCATCGTGTGCATGTCACTCTTACTGAACCGCTTGCAACTTTTTTTTTTTTTTTTTTTTTTTTTTTGCATGTGCGCACGACGGAGATGACACTCTCTTCTCACCACAACCCTTCCTAAACTTTTCACAACACAGAAATAATAATGAACAGCAGCAGACTACGGCACATCGAAAATGCGCTAAACAGCTTCAACTTCATGTCCCCCCTGGACATATACATGCGGCTGTACTTCAAGGGGAACAACATAAAGAGTAGAGACAAGCCGTTCATCTCGGAGCACGTGTACAATATAATGCGCAACAAGACGCTCCTTTCATATTTGTCTGCCCCCTCTCCTCTGTACACGAACGTGGTTAAGACGTACTTCTCCTCGGACAAGTTGGTTTTTTTTTTTTTTTTTTTTGTTTTTTTTTTCTCTCATCGGCGCTGGATCAGGCGGCGTGCCAGTCGCGTTGACATGTATATAAAAAGCATGAATGCACCGCTTCTAACCCCACTTTGCTAGGGAATAAAGCAACTCCTCCACTCCTTTCATTAATCCCTTCGTCCATTAATGCCTCACACACACCGCAGATGGAAGTACGAAATGAACAACGATAAAATTCCGGCGCACGTGCGGTACTCATTTCCGAAGGAATTGTACGAACAGTTGGTCAACTGCTACGGAGAGAAGAAAAGCCACACGCTCATGTCGATCCTGAATGAGAAGGCACCAGTATTCTTACGAGTGAACACAAATAAAATATCACGTAACGACCTGTACAAACTTCTAATGAGCAAAGGAGTATCTGTTGAAAAATGTGTAAATTCTCCACAAGGATTATTATTAACAAAGAGTTGTGTCCTTAAAAATAATCACGAATATAATAAGGGTTACTTTGAAATTCAGGATGAAGCCAGCCAAATAGTTAGCTCGAAAATACCTGTCCAGCCAGGTTATAAGGTATTAGATTTCTGTGCAGGGTCAGGTGGAAAAACATTAGCTTTTTCACCAATAATGGATAACACAGGAAAGATATACCTTCATGACATACGAGACAAAATGTTATCACAAGCAAAAGTGCGATTGAGGAGAGCAGGTATTCATAATTATATTCTTCTAAACAGCAATCATATTTTATTAAAGAAATTAGTTGGGTACATGGACACTGTGATTGTGGATGCCCCCTGCACCGGAACAGGTGCCTTAAGGAGGAACCCCGAAATGAAACACAAGTATAGCAACAGCAAGCTCTACGATTATGTGAATCTGCAAAGACAAATTTTTCAACAGGCCTTACTTTATTTGAAAAAGAATGGCAAAATTGTTTATATCACTTGTAGCATATTAGATGCAGAAAATGTTCATCAAGCAAAGTACTTTTGTGAAAAGCACAACTTGTTTTTGTCTGAACCTCCATTCCATTCCTTACCGCAGTCCAAGTCTATGGACGGGTTTTTCTTGGCCATATTTGAACGCCGGGACTGACCCAGTGGGGGGGACTCGCACGGTCATCGTGGGCCCTCCGATGGGCCACATACACACATGCAATTACTAATTCGTGCAACTGCGACATGTATATAATAACAACGCATCCTTCCTACCCGGGGGAAAAAGTTCCCTCGAGAGAGAATTCTGCTCCTGCCACTCTATCGTTTCCCATGATGGAAACATATGCGTCATAGCTTTGCCACATTTTTCTTTAACCATTAGGAGAGAGCGAGCAAAAACTTCTGGTTCTATGTATATGGTAGCAGCAAACCTCTTTTTTTTTTTTCCCCACCCATATATTTGCCCCGTCACCTGGGGATATATAGCGCCCAAGTGGGGGAAGTGGCCTTCCGCTAATCTTCCCCCCCCCCCCCAGTCCTAATACTATTATATATACTACATAAAACAATAACAATATCAATTTTGTACATGTGATTTATAATTAATACCTATCTCATTTGGGTCAGTCGTTTAACACCTGTTCAGGCGAGTGCATTTTAAAAAAAAAAAAAAAAAAAAAAAAAAAAAAAAAAAAAAAAATCTTCCCTTTTAAAAAAACGCCAGGCGGGGAAGAGAAACAAAAACCTTGCGCGCAGTGCGCATGTATAATATAATAAGTAGTATACTTATCCCAACCCGCACGTTAGGCAGAATTTATTTGCAAACAATAATATGAACATGTAAAAATATGGTTATAACTCAACACGGCGCTTCCCCTTAGTTTGCCGCTTTTTTTTTTTTTTTTTTTTTGTCCGTTGCTTACCCACCGCTCAAGCAAAGAGTGCGCGCCACTGCAACAGTTTTAAGAGATACAGTTCTCGGCGAGGAAAAATTCCCCTCGAATGGAGAGAGAGACATCGCCCGCTATTGGCTCCCTTGCAATTGGCATGTCATCACGTGCTGCGTGACCATATAAGCGCAGCGTAGCGCGCAAACGTTTGCCTGTACTGTTCCCCTGGCCCAGCCGAGCAGCCACTCATCTGCTGAGCGATTGGACGATTGGGTACCAAGAGGGTCACGTAAGTTGCACGCATTTATTTGCATGTACCGCTTGTAATTTTTTTTTTTTTCCATTCGTCCGTTTGCGCATCGGGTTTGAGGCAGCAGGACGAGTAGGGAAAGAAAGCTGCGTAACGAACTTACCCAGCAGGCGCTAACCAGATAAACGGTTGAACAGCTACAGTAGTAACCCCCCCCCCCTTGGCAAGATGAACGAACTAGTGGTGTTCGAGTCGAACCACCAGAAGGCCATCAACGACTGCGAGCTGGACTACTACAGCAAGAAACTGGCCACATGCTCCAGCGACAACACGGTGAAGATATTTGATGTGAGCCTTTCAAAGGAACCCGTGTGCATCGCAGAAATGCGAGACCACAGCTCAGCTGTGTGGAAGGTATGTTGGTCCCACCCCAAATATGGGAGCCTCCTAGCTAGCTGCTCCTACGACAAAAGTGTAATCATATACAAAGAAGTACACATGAACAAGTACGATATCATTTACGTGAACAATGAACACAACAGTAGCGTAAACTACATAGAATGGTCTCCACATGAATATGGCTTGCACCTAGGGTGTGCATGCTCAGATGGACACATCAGTGTCATATCGTATGATCTAATGAAAGGATCTAATGGAGAAGGGCAATGGAACAAGTATAGTGTGAAAGCGCACCTGAATGGAACCGCCTGTATAAGCTGGGAAAAGACTCATAAGAATAAACATATGAATGAAGGGACTACTGGAGCACCTGCAGTAGCAACAGCACAACCATCTTCAGCAGGGGTAGGAGGAGGAGATCATGCAAATGTATTCCAATTAGCGTCAGGAGGATTTGACAATCAAGTAATCATATGGATGTTCGATAACACCACGAAAGAATTTCACAAAGTTTACCAAATGAAGGACAAGCCACACAACTCTTCAATTAAAGACATCGCGTGGAGGCCAAACCTAAACAACAGCACGAACGTAATTGCCTCATGCTCAGATGAAGACATTGTAATCCTGTGGGTAGAGGACTTGAGTAATAATCAGTGGAGGAACGGACAAGTTATTAAGGTAAAGGACAAAGTTAGTAAAGTGTGTTGGTCACCCAATGGAACCATTCTAGCCATTGCATGTACAAATGACAATGCCTACTTGTATAAAGAAGGATTAGATGGCGTGTGGGAAGAGGTGTGCAATTTGGCGGACAATGAAAAGCTACATGCACAGATGCAAGCACAGGAAAATATTAGCGATCATATAGGGGATATTAGTGCAGGCGGAGCAACCATGTCGGCCACCCCCATGGGAAATGTATCAACCAATCAAGTGGACCCTTACACCGGATCATACAGCAACAACCCTGGTACTCATAACGAACCCCCTAATTCCTTAAACCCTGTGATGGCGCCCCAAACGAACTATGGTAATAAACCCGTCCCCAATAGTATTGGGGTTGTTAACCCTGTGGGGGCTGCAAACCACAGCAGTGGAAGCACCCCGGGGATGGTTAGAGGTGGATTAAATACTCCACACACGAGTAATAGTAACAACCCTTATGGTCAATCTGTTACTCCTCCTCCCATGACTCCAGGCATGATGCCACCCCCCTTGAACAATAACACCACCATGAGTCAACAAAACGTCACTCCAAATTATTTAATGCCTTCACATAAGAAAACGAGTACTTCAAGTGTCACATCCAATGTTTCTAGCTACCCCATGGGTGGTAGTGGTGGTGCTTCTGTTGGTGCTGGAGGACTTCCGCCTCCCCCACCTCCTCCAGTTGCACAAGACCAGGGTAATGCCGCCCCCTATGGTGGTTTGAATTATTCCACTCCACAAGTACCCACACAGGATGGAAGCGTCTCTGCGTCACAATTTCCTACCATGCCCCCTTCTGCAAATGTACCTGCCGGGGTACCCATGGGTAATAAGCCGAACATCCCAGGACCCCCTCCCCCACCTGGGGGACCACCACAGCAGGCGCAGCAGCAGCAGCCGCAAGCGTACCCACCGCACCAACCACCATTTCCAGGCGCTAGTCCCAGCACGATGAATTTTTCCAAACCAGGTAGCCCAATGCCGCCCGCCCAATTTCAAGGCGCAAATGCGAACAAAACAAGTTTTAGCACACAACCAATTTCGCCTCCTCCACCCCCTCCCCCATTTGGTTCGACGCCTCCACAACAAGGACCTCCTGTGACCAAAGGAATGAACAAAACAAACACCTTCTCAAATTTTAACCCAAATGTGATGACTCCACCGAACGCCCCCCCACCAATGGGCACGAGTCCCCCAGGACCACCTCTAAAAAATGTGAGCCCCCCAGGGAGTAGCTACCCCCCAATGAATTACTCTCATCCACCCCCACCTCCTCCCAATATGATGGGCGGTGACCCAGGTGCGAACCGACCCCCAAATGCACAGTACGGCGCGTACCCGAGTTATAACCCGCCCCCCCAGTAAGGGTGCGAACGAATGAAAAAGAAGCAAATGGGAAAATGTGCAAAGGTGCAAATGTGCAAGCGTGACGGGTGGGGTATAAAACCACGCGAAAGTTGGTCAATGGGACAGAAAAGGACACATGAGGGGTGCCACGTAGACGCAGCAAAATGACGCCTGACAAGAAGTAGCACTAAAGCAGTAGCACCGCGCGTACACGGAGAGGCGCTTTCCTGTCGCGTCACTCCATTTGACCGCACTTGGCAACTAGCCAATCGTCAATCCGTGGGTGACCTGGGCAGTGGACAAGGTGCCTCAGAAAATGCGCACGTGTGTATCTGCGCAAGAGGCCAATCGGCCACCATTTCATTTTGTACCCCCTGCTTACATTTTACGTCTCCTTTTTTTCTTTAATTTAAGCTGATTTTTGTAGCGCACATTTTTCATTTGCTTTTTACCCCTGAGCTTGTTTTTTAAAATGTGTGTAATTGGGATATTTTTTTTTTTTTTTTTTTTTGCGAATCGCTTTTTCGTATTGCCTGTTCAGGTAAAAAATTGTAAACATTGGACAAAAAAAAAATAAATAAAAATAAAATAAAAATAATGATAATGATAATAAAAAAAAAAAATACTTTATATAAAAGCAACCCTTGTGGGGGATCTTATTTAAGCATACAGCAAATTTAGCATCGCGTAGTGTGTCCATTCAAGGTTCCCGAATGGGTGTTGTTTGGGGACATCGAAAGGTCGTTTGTTCTGTCCTGCGAACGTGTATCCAGTTTTCACTGTGCAGGGTATTTTTTCTTTTCTTTTTTTTTTTTTCCGCCCAGCAGGGTGAGGTTTTATTTGGGGTGGTTAGCAACAACAGAGCGGGAGAATCCCCCGTGGTAGGGCAAAACCCCTTTCATATGTCGACGATCTTTCCTTGTTCTTATAACATTTAGCGATTTTGAACAAAGGGCACCATGTGACATATAATATAACATGTAATGCGCGTAAAAAAATGGACTCCATCCTGTTCATCTTCACCAACAGGTGCGCTTTCCATGCCCAATTGTGCGACTGCCTTTTCTGCGGGTTTTTTTGTTCTACACCCCAGGGGGTGTTTCATCTTTGCCGCCAACAGAAAAATAATGAAAGGGCAAATAGGAATCGACAACGCTACAATGAAAAGATATACATAGTGAAAAAAAAAAAAAAAAAAAAAAAAAAAAAAAAAAAAAAAAAAAAAAAAAAAAAAAAAAAAAAAAAAAGAACCACACGTAGAGTAAGCGTTTCTTTTTCTTTTTTTTTTTTAAATCCACAAGAGAAAAAAGAAAGCTTAGAATATCCGTTTTTATTCAACAAAATATCCACTTATGCGTTTCCTTGATGGATCTACGTACTGTTAACTTTACGCGTGTATTGCTGCGTGATTCCATACTCTTCCTTTTTCTTTCTTTTTTCTTTCTTTTTTTGTTTCTTTTGAAAGTTGCGAGGCAGCAAAAAGGAGGATGTTCACATAAGGAGATAACACCAAGCCGAACAAATGCTTTATGGCACTAAGCTTCCAAACGTTTTTTTTTTTTATGCAAATGTAAATCTACAGGTAGTCAAGTGTATTATAAAGCATATAGAAGAACGTAACTGCTGGTGAATGTTTTTAACTTTGAGTATTTTGAACGGGGGGTGCTGAACTTGCTTGTGGCGATGTCACCATTTTTTTTTGTGTGCTCCCCCCGGACGGTAAAATTTGTGTTTGCTGCGCTGTGCGCATTTATGCCCTTTAATGCCGAGTACCCACTGGGGAAAGCAACGGCATTACGGTGGTAGTATAGTTACGCCTCTCTGTCATATCGCGTTGCGTTGCTGCCCCATCCCCCCACATGGAGTAACTTGTGAGACAGGACGCCCCAGAAAAAAATGTCTCAAGAAAACCCCGATGTGCTTTTCAAGGAGGAGCGGAGCGAGCTCCTCGAGGGGAGCCTGAGTGACCACCTGAGCGAGTTCAAGGTAAGTACAGAGCAGCGCGCGCACCGCACGTTGCATGGCACATTGCATCTCACGTCGAACCGCGCACCACACCGTCCACTTCTCCCCCTCTTTTCCCACTTGGCAGAAACGGGAGCACGTTTACCTGGCTTGCATCTCCTCCCTGGAAAAGGAAATATGCCACACGCACACCTACCTTAACGAATGGAGGAACATGCACATGTACGAAGACGAGGAGGGGAAGGCCCAAAAGGACGACATGGTGAACATCAACTCACTTAGGAACCTGCTAATAGACCCCTCGATCAATTTGGAAATAAAAGAATTGAGGCAAAAAATTTATGAAGTAACGAGGAAATGGCATCTTGCAGAAGAAAAGTTACAAGGGTTTAATTTTGACGCACAGGCAACGGCGGGTCAAAGACTTATAAGTAAGTGTAAAAAGTTACAAGACGAAAATTATGAACTCGGGAAAACACTGGAAGAGAATACCCTGCAACCGCTCTCCATACAAATAATTAACATGAAAGAGCAAATGCTTTTTTATAAAAATGAATTGAAAATATTAAAAGAGTTGAATGCAGACATTGATGAAGATAATGAGTTGTTAAGTCAGCAGTTGGGAGAGCTTTCGAAAAAGTATACACAGATTAGTAAGGAGAAAGCGGAATTGGAAGAAAAAAATGTTAAACTGAAAAACCACGTCAGTGCTCTGCAGCAAAAGTTGAAGGCGCAAAATCACCCCCAGCAGGGCGACAGCCTCGGGGATGTGGATAGGAGCAGTCATGGCGGGAACAGTCGAGGTGCAAGTCCACGTAGTAGGAGCCATCGCAGTAGGAGCAGCCATACCTACGGGAAATACACAGCGGAGCGCCGCCACGATACGTACTCCTCCCGGAACACGTCCCCCCGCAACAACCGAAGAGGTAGCCGCAAAGTTAGCCAAGCCAACTACGAGGACAGCCACCGGGCCGCAGGAGGTTACTCCAAGTATAGACCAGACGATGCGCACAGCAACTTCCGCGACGATGAAGAGGAGGATGTGTGGAGGCAGGGTTACAAAAGAAGTGACTCTCATCTGAGAGAACGAAAAAGCAACGCCCCCGAGGATGACCACCGTACGTACTATAATGACGACAATTACAGGAAGAGGAGTTCGCATGACAGCAGGGAAAGAAAGTACAGGAAACTGGACCGCCACCACCACAGGGATAGGAAGGCGGACAGGGAAAGGGAAAAAGACAGGGACAGAGACAAGGAACGGGAAAAGCATAAGCTGAAGGATAAGGACAGGAGCCGCAAGGAACGCGGCCGCGAACAGGACAAGGATAAGGAGTCGGAAAGGGACCGAGATAGGGATAGGGATAGGGATAGAGACCGCGAACGCGAGCGGGACAAGGCCAAAGACAGGACCAAAACGAAAGAACGCGAAAAGGCGAAAAACAAGCACAAAAGCAAAAATAAGGAAAAGGGAAAAGGGAAGGGAAAGAGAGACGAAAACTACGACAGCAGTAATTACTCAGAACCGAAGAGAAGACCTCCCAGGGATCATGGTGATGACCGTCGGGACCATTCCAGGGTGGACAGGTTCGACCACTCCAACGCGTCTCACAATGGGGATGCCGATGATAAGGCAAGCGAGTTCGACCGCTACGTGTACCTGCACAAGTGACTGGGTTGCCTTTCCAACAAGGGGACGTTTACTGGTAGTTTGGCAGCCTTTGCGGTTATAGCGGTTGTAGCGGTCATGGCGGTCTAGCGGCCCTTTAAGAACTCTTTTGAATCCACTTGTTTATCCGTCCAACCCCCATTATGAAGCTCATTATGAAGCTCATTATGAACCCCATTTATAACCTCTTTTTTATTTATTTATTTTTTTTGCGTCGCTGTATCATTGTCACCTTAGTGATTATGGTGCACCCTTTTGCCCATCACACTGATGCGCTGCACAACTAACAATTAATAAAAAAAAAATATCTTATTTGAAAGCACATTCCAATTTTTACCATCCCTTCGGGATATATATGTTTGCCCCTATATGGAGGAAACTTTCTGCGACTGGAGAGCTTTTCTCACATTTGTGTTATAAGCAGGTCCAGGTCCCCCACCATATGCAGCTGCCCCCTACCTCCTCATCACATGGGCAAATTTGCCAAGAAAGGGAGAAAAAAAAAAAAAAAAAAAAAAAAAAGAACAACGTGACGCGGTGAGGGGCATGCCCCCGCAACTTCACCCAACTTACAAAAGGCACAATAAAAAGTTACGCGTTTGGAGGAGTAGCAGTTGCCGAGACGGGTGGCAGAGACAAACAACTTGGAGAGAGAGAAGGGCTTTTTTTCCTTCCAAAAATGAGCAACGTCACGAGTTGGAGAGGTCCACTCAGGTCAGTTAAGCAACATACTATTGGAAGATGCTATTGAATATATTTTTTTGAATTCCTTTCCTTTGCAAATACGCGATGGAATTGCATACAAAAAAAAACAATAAGCATACTGCTTTGCAAGTACATGTTTAATTTTTTTTTTTTTTTTTTCTCTGCCCCATTTTAGCTGCATTGAAAACTGCCTTCAGACCCCGTTTAAAAATTGAGATGATGGCGTTTTTTTTTCCCGCCCCCAAAATGGGAATATTGCACGTACAGGAATTTTTATTTTTTCCCCAAAAGTGCGCATCAAAAAATGTAACAACAAAAAGAGAACATTAAAGAGAGGTTACAAAGAGGTTGCCACCGGATGGAAAATTAGAGATGAAAAATTCGAAATGCTTGCTAAGGTTAGATGTCCCATTTTTATATTTTTATTTTGAGGACACTTTCTTTTCTCTTGTCATGATTTTTTTTTTTTTTTTTTTTTTTGTAACTTCCTAACAAAGAAAAAGTAGCTATTTCGTGAAGGAACAACGCATGAGGGGGTTGTACATTTTTATTTTACAACTCTCTGTTGCGCATTTCTAACCCCGCCGAAACATGAAGATAAGAAAAGGGAAAATCAAAACGAATGAGAAGGACTACAATTATGGCGGAGAATTCGAAAGCTACGTATACTCCAAAGAAGTAAGCAGTGATGTGAAAAGCTCCTTAATCGAAGGAGAAAAACTCTCCAACAAATTTCGAAACAGAGGATTGACCAGGGACAAAAGGGCAACTGTGAATACCGTACTAGATAATAGAACGCTGCTTATTTTAAAAAAACTCAAAGATAATTTTCTAAACGAGATATATGGAGTGGTCAGTTCGGGGAAGGAGGCCTACGTCTTCAATTCGCATAAGTACCTGAGTAGGGAGGAGCTCAGGGCAGTCAAGGAGTTGCTGCTCAGGCGGAGACATAGGCGCCGCGACGATCATCATAGTGACGATGAGCATAGCGACGATGAACATAGCTGTGATCAACGTAGTGACGGTCAACGTAGTGACGATGATCATAATAGCCATGACCAGCATAGTGACGATGAAGATTGTGACGGTCAATGCAGCGCCGGTCAACGTAGTAAACATGAACATAGTGACAATGAACAGGACGCAGGTCTCCCTGACGGGGGAGACGCGCCCAGGTGCGTTCGCTTCGCGCACGAGAGCCTGTACAAGGTGTACCACCTGAGCAGGCACTTGGATGAAGTGGGGGCAGAAAAAAGGGAAGAAAGGGAAGAATCGCAGGGGGAGAAGGATGAGGAAGAAGATGAAACGGAGGAAGAAAACGCAGCGGAAGAGGAAGGCAGTCCGAACCTGCGGGGCGTACTGGACGAAACCTACGACATAATTGACAAAATGAGCGAAATGGTCGCCGAGGGGGATGAGCATACATGGGATCCTTTGCAAAACAAGCAGGTAGCCATATCTTTTGCGACGAAGGTTTACAACACATCCGTGCTGGTGTTTAAGAAGAGGTCACAATACATTGAAGGAGAATTTCGATTCAGAAATGCCTACACCAAAAATACCAACCCAAGGAAAATGGTGAAGCAGTGGGCAGAAAAAGAGTTCCGAAATTTAAGGCGAATATTAATATGTGGATTGAGATGTCCCTATCCTTTGGTCTTAAAAAGTAACGTCATTGTGATGAGTATGTTAGGTAGCCTAGACACTGCTTGCCCCAAAATGAAGGACCTAATTTTGAGCCCCTTAAAATGGAAAGAGCTATACATTGAATGTATATGCATTTTGAGACAACTTTTTTGCAGCTGTAAACTTGTTCATGCAGATTTTTCAGAATATAATTTGCTTTACTTTTATAACCATATTTACATCATCGATGTGTCGCAGTCTATGGAGCACGATCACCCCTACTCTCTGGAGTTTCTAAAGAGAGATTGCGTAAACATTACCAATTTTTTTAAGAAGAAAATTGGCACCCTTCAAAATGATATGCAGGAGAGCGTTGATCAGCTGAACGAGATGCTGCACGGAGCCAAGATTGACCAGGAGGTCGCGTTAAAGAATCGTTGCGGGGTGAGCGAGGACGCTGCGGGCATCACGAATGGCACGAATTGTACCAACTGTGAGGAGAATGGCCTCCCGATAGACAAGAGCAATAACGAAAAGCACAACAAGTCGAGCGAATCCTTCTACAGCCACGTGCAGATTCTCCCGCTCAAAAAGCTCTTCGATTACATCGTTTCGTCTAGCCTACCCCAAGAAGTTACCTACTTCCTAGAAAGAGACAAAAAGGAAATACACATGGACCCGTCCGAAATAACATACCTTCAAATTTTTGGCCTAATAAAAAACACCACTCCCATACCTAAGCTCAATTTAAGGAATATAAAAAAAAACAGAACATACTTTGAAAAACTAAAAAGAGCCACAGGTTATTATGTAACCAAATTTTTTGCAAAGAATCAGTCCCACATAAAAAAACATGCCGATAAAAGCCAAGTAGAAGAACAGATTTTCCTAAGTTCATGGATCCCATCACATTTGAACGAAATAAAAGATATTAAAACAATTGAAAAGGATCTGAAGCTTTTGAAAAAAGGAAAATCTATGGTCAGCAATTTTATTTCGAATAATTATCACACAGAGCGTTCTAAGCATGCCCCAAAAAATAACACCTTCGTGGAGCATAACAGTTTAGAAGGAGAGAATCCTTCTGATGCAGCCACCGGAGCAAAGAACCGCAGAACAAACGGTGATTGCACAGTACATGCGCAAAAGGAAGAAATGACTGGAAATTTTACCAGCACGTGTGCACAAAGGGAAAATTCAAACGATGAAGACAACGGGGGAGACCCTTATGAACAGGGTAAGGAAACCCATAAAAATGGTGAACACGAAGTGTTGGATGAGATAAGCGACAAAAGGTCTCCCAAGTCGCTTGAAACAGTGGCATCTTCGAAGAATGTACTCGATGCACACAAATCAGACGCAAGCAATGACGAAAACAATTTTGTGAACAGCGAACAGGAGGAGGAAGTCAAATTTAAGGGAATAATTCCCGAGGGGGTAACGAGAAAGGAGTGGAGCAAATTAGTGAAAGAACAAAACAGAGAGAAAAGAAAGCACAAAATTCCAAAGTACCAGAAAAAGAAGAAGAAAAAAAAAGCGCACTTGAAAAAAAAATGACGTAAAAGGGGCTGAACAACCCGGTCAAGCAGCACAGAAAAGTGCAATTAAAAAGCAATGTAAAAGAAACATATAAATAAATTAATGTGCTACGTTTTGTAAAAGCGAGAGCTAGTGAAGAGACTTAAACCCCCGTTTGCAGTTGCAAGTGCCAAGGTGCACGTGTACAATTCGCTAAAAGGAACTCCCCCCCAAAAAATCAGTACAATATGTAGTTTTGCGTACAACTGATAGGGGAATTGCAAAGGCAATGTGAATTTACGATTCATATACATTCTAATTTTTGTGATTATGGAAGAAGATTTCCTATCAACGAAGTTAGCCAACTCAACGAATTTTCAAATTACAACATTGACAAAAAAGTGCAGCCAAAAAGAAGCCGGCATATTAAGAATATTCTGACCGTTCATATTTTTTTTTTTTTTTTTTTTTTGATATTATGCAACAGATAGCTGTCAATTTTTTTTTTTTTTTTTGAGTTTTACAATTAATACCGGAAAATGGCTAGCTAACTGGGACACCCCACAACCGTTTTAAAGTTCCAACCACAACAACGTCTGTAGGATACCCTTTTTAAATGATGAATTTTTGTAAACATGGACCATTTTATTATTAGCCATTTTTCTGTCATTTGTGTGCAATTTTGATCGTGTAAGAGTAGCTACGTGCGCGGGAACACACCGCACGAGTTGTCCACAATGTGTGCAAGGGGCTGGTACACCTCCCCCATGTAGTAGCTGTTATTTTTCGTTTTCACTTTTACCGCTTTTAAAATGCTTATAAGTAAATGAGGTTTCCCCATTCTACTTGCCATGTACTTCGAACGGATTTTTTTTTTTTTCCCTTATTCTTCGCACATTTACAACTTTGTTTTTTTATATTTGTCCATTCTTGCACACGCTATGTTTACACCCCCAGATTATTCTTTTTTTTTTTTTTTTTTTTTTTTTTTTTTAAATTCGTCCCACTCGAACATGCGTATTAGCAGTTGTGCACTGAGCACATGCCCATGAAAGTGGCCTTTCCCCGTGGCCCCCTTTTGTAACACATGTGCTGAATTTGGCATACACATAGAAAGGCTAAAAACAAAGTGGACAATAAGGAAAAGAAATGTCGAAACTTTTAAAAGCGTTTTGAGCGCATTAATTTGGGCAGTTGAAGTTTTACCCTTAATATGAAAAATTAAAACCTGAATGCGATTATCTGTGCATTTTGGCACTTTCAAGGTTTTTCCTTATTCGTGCAAAACGTATTATTAGCTGTTTGCTCACATTTATAACTCCTTTTTTTTTTCTCTCTCTCCTTCTCATTTCAACTTAATTGGATCACATTTTAAAAAATGTGTCTTACGATCATTTCTTTTTTTGCTAAATTGTACCTATAAAAATGAACTGCCCGAAGGTAGCACAGGTAAAAAAGGGGAGAATACTAGAGTGTTCCCTTTGAAAGGGCGTTCATTGTTTTTTTTTGTTTTTTTTTTTCAAAACATTTTGGAAGTATTTTTGTCTCTTCATTTGTGCTTCCTTCGCGTTTTCCCCCGCGGAGTGTTTTATTTCCCCCCAGTTTCCCGTTAGCCATTCAGGGGAAGCCAATCACAGACAAAGTGCCACCCAGTGTGTCAAAGTAAAAAAAAAAAAAAAGCAGAAACGATGAAACGTATGCGCAAAGTGGAAAACACAAAGTGGGGGAGAAAAAAAGAACTTCTTCATTATTCTTGCACACCATGAAAGGACTGTTCCTTTCCCTTGTTCACTCCAGGAAAACAATGGAATAACCAAATTTTTTTTAAAAGACTTGATAAAGGAGTCGTCCCTCAAAAATGCGGCTGTTGTATCGGGCGAAAAGGCAGAACATGAGCGAAGAAACGTGCAAAAGGATGTAAAGCGAATTTTAACTCTACCTTTTCCCTGAGAACAAAATGGCACATGTGTAATTGTGCACACCGCATCTAGGTACACATCATCTACACCCGCACACGTTTGGTTTCTTCTTCAAAATAGGACAAAAATCAACCGTTTAATGTGACCTATACTTGGGAAACGGATCCCATAAGTGGGTTCAGGTAAAGACATAAATACACAAATGCATGTGCCTCTCCACAGAGATAAATTCTGCCATTAACTGATTTCACTTGTTCAGGTTCGTTAATGTTTTAAACAAGAAGGATAAGAAAAAGTTGGGAATTCAATGTGAGTTGATTATGAGGCTGTACCGCTCAGATGGGGAGGAATGCATCCACATGCGAGCGTATTTTACTAGCATGCCGATTAACACGATTGCCTTCTTTAAGGTGCGTGTGGTCCTTATCAGGATCCTTCCCCCTGGTGCAGGCATTTACTGTAGAGACAAACAGTTGTTCAGATTTAAAAGAAGCGTCTTGTGCCACATGGTTACTTTTGATCATGGTCTGAAATCAAGTGTTATGGAAGAATTAAAGGTGCCCTTCTATCATCAATGCGCATTTGTTACACATGTGCATGGTGATATGGGTATTCCTATTAGCTCTCGTACTTCCTCCCATTTATGTACATGTTCATAATTTTTTTGTCTTTTTTTTTTTTTTTTTTTTTTTTTTTTTTTGCAAGCTTAACGAGAAGAACGCAGATGAACGGTCAGAATTTATTAACAATTTCAATGCAGAGAAATGTGCACAAAGGAGAGCACAAAGTGGGTCCGAAATTTTGGAGAGAAGGGGAATAGGAGAAGAACCCGAAAGAAAACACACAAAAAAGTGTTGTAATAATTACGAACTCATTAAACTTGAAATAGAATTTGTGGCAACTTTGAATTTATTAACATGTGATGAATTGGAATCGTTGTTTTGTTTTTTTTTCTCCGAGAAAATATTTTCATTTAGTGAATGTACAGACAAGGAGATCATTATTGAGCAATTTTTACAAAACATAAGTTCCGTTTCGATGAAGTATTCCTCCCTCATTAAGTCGGGTATGTGTTACGAGTCGGCGTGTGGATGATGTCGTGCGAAGACATGTCTCTCATTGTGTTTTTTCCTTTTCACTATCGTGTTATTTGATATATATCCCATTTAAAATTAGTGCCTTTTTTTTTTTTTTTTTTTTGTACCCTTTTCGATTCTTTCCCCTTTTTTTAGCATATGATGAACCCATACTTAACAAAGACGCTAAATGTGCTACTTTGCAAGAATACCTGAATGGGTTAAAAGTTTCGGGGGAAGCAAAGAACACTTGTACGGATGAACCAAAGATAGAAGGCGAGGTGATCTCTCACGAAATAAACGACAAAGATGCAGAGGATGCAGAAGGGAACACTGGTGGAAATGGCGAAAAAATGGGTTCAGATGTAGCAGGTGAGATTAGTGGCATTGAAGAAATTCCGCAAATTGGGGGAAATGATGAACATGGAGCGTTGGACGGAAGCGGGGTGGAGCCCATGCATAAGGAGACTAATGTGGCTAACCAGGTGACTTCCAATATTGGCAACGAACGAACCGATGAAGAAGCCACCAATGTCGCAAATGTTGCAAAAAGGAGAAGAACGAAAAAGCCAAAAGGTATAGATGCAGGCACAGGACACCTGAACCCAAAGAATCATATACTTATAAACATAAACGACTGCGACATTTTAAAACACAATGATAAGATATTCATTAACTTGAGTGCTCTTCGGGAGGTAAAAGCAGACGCAGAACGGAAAAAGGAAAATGACGCGATTCTCATTGTTAGCGGCTCAGGGGAGGCGGGGCACCTGAGCGAGGGAAGCACAATGAGGGTAGAACCAGGAGAGGTACGTACGAACAAGGTGTGCACAAATAAGGTGGACAAGAACGACGTAGACCCCACAACTGCAGATGCAAATGTCAATGAAACAGCCTACTCGGCAAAGAAAGCCTCATCAGAACGGATAAACAACCTTCAAACGAACGCAGCTGCTAGTGGGGGTGGCAATGAGAACGATGTGAACCCTCCACTCAGTGTGAATAAAAAAGCCAAACGGGTCAGAAATAAAAAAGACACGAATGAAAAATGCACTACGCAAGTGGGTAAAAAGGGCCAAATGGGTGCAGAAAATTGTACGACGAGAAATAGCCAACCGAAAAAAAAAATAAAAGTAGATGACCTACCAGGAGGTAATTCCGCCCAAACAATTTTACCTTCACAAGAGGGACAAAAGAAACAACACTTAGAGGAGGGAAAGGCTCAAACAGAAGAATGTAACTCGAAAGGGATCGTTCTTAACGAGAGTAGCAACATAAATGGTCTCCAAGATGAAGATAAAGCAAAAAATGGCAACAGCAATAGGAGCAGGGAAAATTACCCCCAGAGTAGCAGCAGTGACAGTAACATCCCTTCAAGGGTCATGGACGAAGAAAAAGATTTTAGTTCTAGTGACAAATTAGTCCATGCAACAAATATGGAACAAGATGAAGACACACATGACCTGAATAACGATACGGTGTATGAGCATCACAGCAGGTTGGGAGAGGAACACGAGAAGAACACTGCTCCGTTGGATGAGGGAGGACGCGTTAGGAAGGTGGTCCCTTTAAAAGGGGTAGCTAAGCTGATGACTGCTAAAATGATTAACAGAGATGAAAATATAAAAGGGAAAAAGATAAAGAATAACGATGAAAGGAATAAAGCCAAATTTTGTAAGAAGATAAAAAGCCCCATTGGGAAAAAAACCAACTGCCCCACACGCCATAATGAGATTAACCAAAATAAAAAGACCCCATCGACCAGTAGAAAAAAAGGAAACAAACTTAACATGCGGGAGAGGGATAAAGCGCAAACAAACGCATCAGTGCAGAATTCTAAAAATTTTAAACCAGACAAATGTGTAAGTAATACAGGGGGTAACGGGGCGGTAAGCTGTGTTCACAAAAATAGCATTAAGGGAAAAGTGCCTACTAAGAAAAAGCCACATGTTGGTGACTCCTGTCATGATGGGAAGAATCATTTAGGGGAACAGAAATGCAAGGCGCCGCTGACAAAGCAAGTCAACAACGTATGTGCAGAGGGTGATAATAGACGCCTTTCTGCAAAAATGCGAATTAAGCAATTATGTGATGTCTCCATGGATAATATAATTCAGGCTGATGTCATGAAGTGGTCGCGCACACGTTCTTGCAGACTTGGTAGATGATACGGGCAGGAGCGGTGACATGAATATTTTAGCCCCAATGGGTGGGGAATCTGTCTTGCGTGGTTTGCCTCTTTTCCCCCTTAAACAGGGTTTATATAAAAAGCTCCGTTTCGTCGTTCTCTCCCCCATTTGGCAAATTTGACGAGTTTGCGTGACGTCGTGGGAAAGACTGCGTGGTGTGGTTCCCCGTCGGTTTCTTCGCTTGAATAGTTTGTATTTTTTTTTTTTTGTTTTCCTCAATTTGCTGAACTTTGTTACACATTGAGAGGTATGACACCACATGGGGGATTTTTTTTTTTTTTTTAAAAAGTTCAGCGGAAAAACGAACGTTTTGGCAGTTTGACCATGTGACAAAGCTTTCACATTTGTCCCCCCTGTGCAAAGCGTTTCCATCATGATGAACACTGAACAAATAAGTCTGTATTACGTATATAAATATTATATTTTTTTTTTTTTTTTTTTTTTTTGTTTGTTTCATTTAGTGCCTGTTTTGTTCAATTGCGTAAAAGCAGAGTTGTATATTTTTCTACATTTTGTGCATTATTTGCACTGTAAAATTTACAGCATGGTTTTTTGTTTTTTGGGGCCTTCCCCCCTTAACCTTTTTTGTGTCAACATGTTGTTTTTACTTTTGCTTTTTGCGAGAGCTCTTTCGGTTTGTAATTTTTTTACAACAAGAATACTGAGCGTTGTATAATCATACATATAAAATATACACTGACATTTTTTATGGCGCCTGGGCGCACTGCATTATTTTGATTTATATACATGCGCGTATAAATACATATGCAGCATATGTAACGTAGGCATATATACAAGCGGATATTTGTAAAATGCGCCGCCCGTGTATACATAAAATAACATATATATTTATGTATATATATAATATATGTATGTACCCGTATAACTCGAGTCGCAAAAGTGCAAATACAATTCATCGTTTTTACGTTCGCTTCAGAATATTTTTGTAAAAAAAAAAAAAAAAAAAAACGGAGGGGTGGTAAGGAAAACAAAATTGACAAAAGGTAAAATTTATAATATATAATAATATATAAAATATACCTCTATATGTAGTTATATAATGGCCGAAAGCGCACGTATTTGTATATAAATGATTTCATATTTCTTTAAATTTGTGTTTTCATGTTTTAACTAAATTACCAAGTTTAAAAAGCATATAATTAAGCAGGCAGCAGGAAAATAGATTGACAAAAAAAAAAAAAAAAAAACGTATAAGTTTGTTAATACTATAAACCCCTTTGCGCGTCATATGTGTAAATTTTTTATTTTTTTTGTTTTTTTTGTTGAAATATATCAATATGTATACTACGATAAAAGTAAAGGAGTCAATATAGAATAAGTTAGAAATTTATATTTTAACACGTTTTAGTTAAATGCTATGACTTTTTGAAGTTGTAATTGTTTGTAAATATTTTCAGCAAGTTTAGAGATTAAGCATAGTATGTATGTATGTATGTATACCTTTACCCAATGGTAATCAATTGTTTTAAAGGATAATCAAATATATTAAGAAGCAACAGAGAACGAAACAAAAAAACAACGGAACAGGAAAATAAGGAAATAGGAAAACAGGAAAATAAGGAAATAGGAAAACAGGAAAATAAGGAAACAGGAAAATAAGGAAACAAAGAAACATAGAAACATAGAAACAAAGAACCATAGAAATATAGAAACAAAGAAATATAGAAATATAGAAACAAAGAAACAAAAAATGTCTCCCTATGAATACTTGTTTAAATACATAATAATTGGCGATACAGGTAATTCGAAAAGAAAACCTAAACGAACACATCCTATTAACAAATGGAGAACATAAAATGTGTTATTAGAGTTGCCCCAATTCATTGATATTATTTTTTTTTTTTTTCTTCTTTTCCCCTTTTAAGGAGTTGGAAAAAGTTGTCTTTTATTACAATTCACAGACAAGCGATTTCGAGCTGATCATGATTTGACCATAGGTGTAGAATTTGGGGCGAGACTAATCAATTTAGACAATAAGCAAATCAAGCTTCAAATATGGGATACGTAAGTGGAGAAAATGAAAGGAGTTGTGCATGTTCCATTCGTGAAAGCGGTTAAAATGGGTGACGTTCCGCGTTCAAAGTGCCATTTTTGTTGAATTTTTTTTTTTGTTTTAAGAAATATAAATTAGTGTGAACAGTGTGGTGTAAGTATAGCCAACGGAATGCCCTCAATGGAGCCACATGAGCAACAAAATTTCATTTGACATTTTTTGTACAACTCATTCCCCCATCTCGATGCAGCGCCGGCCAAGAGTCCTTTAGGTCAATAACACGGTCATACTATCGTGGAGCAGCGGGAGCCCTACTAGTTTATGATATTACTCGGTAGATATGTATAATTTGACTTCAGTTGTGATGGAATGTACATACCCATTTGTGAAGAGGCGGTGCCGTCTTGCGAATGCCCCGTATCGCATGTATTCATTGTAATAGTTGGCAGTAGTTAAAAACCTTTTTTTCGTTTTTTTTTTTTTCTCTATTCACCTTTTTAACAGACGAGAAACGTTCAACCACCTAAACAGATGGCTAGATGAAGTACGACAGAATTCAAATCCCCATATGGCTATTATTCTTGTGGGGAATAAATGCGATTTGGAGAGAAGAGAAGTTTCAGCTGAGGAAGGGGCGCAATTTGCTAGGCAAAATGGATTAATATTTTTAGAAACCTCAGCCAAAACGGCAAAAAATGTGGAAGAAGTAAGCAGCAATTTTTATCTAGTCATGTTGCATAAATTAAACGGTGTACACGAAAGTACAGTTTATATATTATGTTTTTTTTTTTTTTTTTTTTTTTCCTGTTCCCTCCCCCCGTTTTATAGGCCTTCATTTATACCGCAAGAAAAATATATGATAACATCCTGGAGGACGTGTATGACCTAAGCAACGAGTCATACGGAATTAAATATGGGCCCACCAACCAATACTCAAGAGTGAAATTAGGTAAGCTCTTTGCCAACGGGTATATTTTTTCTTCTCTCGTGCATGACTTTGTCACCCACTCGAAATGTGGACGTGTTCGTGTGTATGTACACATTCCTCGTGCGCACATATATGCATATCGATGTTCCTTTCCCTCTCCTTCAGACATGCCCTCGATGCCGGAGTCAAGATCATCCTTCAGCTGTTGTTAACCTTTTGTTGTAAACTACTGGCCTGCTTTTTTACAGTGTTTCGATATATTTGATGATATCCATTTGATATCTGTGTTGATATCCATTTGATATCCATTTTGATATCCATTTGGATATCCATTTTGATAACTTACCTTCTTTGTAATTAAACATTTTTCATAAAAAAAGCGAAAATTGGGTAGTTTTTTTTTTTTTTTTTTAAAGTTATATTTTAATGAAATTTTATTACATGATTTAACGCGTTGTTCTTGCTTCTTTCCTTCTCTCCTTTTTTTTCTTTTTTAGTAAATGTGTATTAATTTGTCCATTCTCATTCAAAATTGTAAGTTTCCCCTCTTTTTTTTTTTTTTTTTTTTTTTTTACTTCGAAATTAAAATATATTTATTAGAATTTAAAATAACGAAGAAATGAAGAAACGAAGAAGTCGCAAAGTATTCGCACCTTTCCCCTGTTTTTGTTTTTTGTTTTTTCCCGTTCTCCCGTTTCGCGTCCCTTAGTGAGGGCAACAGTTTTGTTAAAAAAAATAACTGGGAAAAATGTTATACAGTATGTTTGCGTGTGATATATACACCATGTGGCAAGTAACACGTAATGCTGTTATTTTTGCTTTACTTAAAAAAGGGACGTAATAATTGGAAACGGAAAAAAAAAAAAGGAAAAAACTTCACGGTGTATATATATGTGCCTGTAGAGCACACGTAATTTAAAAAGAAAGAATGTGTAATGACAATAATGTGGCGTATGTGCCAAAAAATGTGTGAATTTTTTATGAATATGTTTAAATGTTTATTTTTAACTATTTTTTTTTTTTGTGTGTGTGTGCCCCCAAATTTCCATGCTGTCCCTTTTTTTTTTCCCCCCCTTTTGACGTCTTAACTTGATTCGTCTTGAGCACTTTGAATAGCTTCATAAGTGTGTATGGTGTAGTTACACACAGAGTCATTTTCGAAAAAGTCGTCGAAGTAATTATCATCAAAATCGCTGTCCGTAAAATCATTCGCGCTAATGTCATCATCACTTTGTTCGCTGGAGCAATCGTACGAAGAGGAGTAGTAGTTCTCGTTTAAGTAATTTTCGCAGTACAAATTTTGCGTCATTGTTGTTTCTGAGTTATAAATTTCGTATATTTTATTTTTCCTTTTTCGTTTCTTTCTGTGTGTGTATTTTATCTCTTCATCCGTTTGGTCCGAATCTTCTTCCTGTTCGCTTTGGCTACATGCCTCTGGTTTGTCCATTTCTCTTTCAAGTTGCTCATGGTAGTAACTTTGTGGAGATATATCAATTGCTATATCTGCACATTTATTTTTTTCTTCATTTAAGTGATGATTCAAAAATTTATATTCCTCGGAATTTTTATACGTAGTTGCATTTACATAGCCATTATAAAGGTAGCAATTTTTTATGCTCTCATTCACTTCGTCTTCGTCATATTCTAGGGTTTCTATAGACGGCATATCATTATCTAAGTATGAATTGCTGTTTAAGTCTTCATTTTCATTCGTTCTTCCACAATCGCTTGAATGCGTGCTGTTATAAGTCGATTCGCACGTAGAATCATTATTCTTCGAAACAAAGGAACCATTGAATGGTGTTTGTATGTGTGTTTCATTATATAGATCAATTATATAATGATCATTTACATTTGATGAGCACATGCTTTTATGTGTGCTTTTACTTGTTTTACTTGTCACTCCGTTATTTTTATTTTTTTTATAACAACGTGGTGTTGCCATGCTGTACTTCTCCATTTTTGTGCTGATCATTTTATTTTTAAAAAAGAAATCACAAATGGGAATTTTGAAACCACTAATATTGTAGTACTCATTACACAACTTAGTGATTTCATTGCTATTATTGACACATTTCGCCCACAATTCTATAATTTTGGTTGTCACTCTGTTTAACAAATTGTGGATGTTACGCCTACATGTCAACTTGAAAAGTAATTTAAGTGCTCGCTTTATCTCTCTAAACCTTAAGACTGCTTTTCGCAAGCTCCTCTTTCCCAACAGCTTGTTCGGCACCTTCGAAAGCTGTTTCCACAGCCTCTTCATACGCTTGTTATAAAAAATTATTTTTTTCCTGGAGCTTGAACCATAATACTGCATTTTGCAAAGAATTAAATGGCAAAAAGGGGTGAAATAAACAACTGGGTGCGTTGGTGGACGGATGAACGAACGAACGAACGAACGAATGAATGAATGAATAAAGGGGCGAAATTATAACAAAATGGTTTTATTTTAAAACTTGAGAAGTAGGCCTTTAAAGGAACTTAAACAAAGTAACTAAAAACATGTAGGTGCGGCCATTCGCTTAAACACTGTAATCCAATTGGTGTATTTTTAATTAACGCTTAAAATGTACGCGCATAGGTATATACATACTTTCACGTAAGTAAACACATGGTACGCATATAAGACTTTAAAATGCAGCAAATTCTTCACATAAGGATAACAAATTTAAGACAAAAAAAAAACGCAAAAAAAGATGATTTTTTTTTTTTTTTTAAACAATATATATACGGCACGAAACGTTTTTTTCTTTTTATGAATAATTGAAAATAACGTGTAAGTAGAAAAAGAGAAGCCTGCGGAATCAAATCAAGTACACAGATCTACAAAAAAAGGAAAGGAAAAAATTAGATCATTTCAAAAAAAAAAAAAAAAAAAAGAACATTTTCAACTTTAAGAATATATATAATGTGAATTTATATTTTTAATTAGCTAGCTTTTTTTTATAAATTTTTTTTTTTTACAAATTATATATATTTTCCGTGTGCAAAAAAAAAAAAAAAAAAAAAAAAGAGCCTCACACGTACATATTATTTGGCTTGAAGAACTTAAAAATAAAATTTTGTTCAGATTTGTTATTTTAATAGGGAAACTATATAACGGGATATTTTCATTTTACACGAACCCGTTTTAAATATAACCCCCCATACTCATCTATTGTATAGGTGTGAAGTTTAAACAACTTTCCCCTATACCCCTTTCGCTAGCTTCTTGCTTAAAAAATGGTAAATTGTGAAAAGCTTTTTTCTCTTCATTTTACAAGAATTATTACGAATGGTTTACATAAAGAGGATGTTTATAAATAATTTCGAAAGGCTCAATAGAAGTGCGTGTGTAATTTCCGTTCCTTATTTTTAATTCTCCACACTAGAGAATGAGAACCCATTAGCTCACGAGCACACGAATGAGCGAATGAACACACTAGGAAAAAATCTTTAAAATTTTAAAATTTTTCAATTTAGTTCATCTCATTAAATATACACACAAACATTTTTTTTTTTGTTAAATATTTTCTTTTCTCCTATCCACAAAAACTGAAACATTTTTAAGCAAAAAAAAAAAAAAAAAAAATAACAACACCGGATGTATAGTAAACATCTCCATGTGCTGTCAAGCGTGAACGTACACTCTTCGCCCACCAAAAAATTTACAACAGTTTATATTTTGTTACAGAACACCTTTTATGGATATCCAACGCAAAAGAAAAATATATATTGGTTAAATATTCGTGTGTTGTTGCAAAAATATATATAATATATGAATTTTTTAAATTGCTCTCAGTTTTGCGCTATCCTATAGAGCTCATCTGATAAATGCCTTATTTATATTTGTTTTCTGTTTCTTTCCTTTTATTAAAAAATTTTATTTAAATAATCTCTCGCGTAATGCACATATAACACAGTTTTACATGAAGATTATTATACCATTTTTCATCAACGTGAAAAAAAACAAATACTATTTTATTGCATTGCACATAATTTTTACTTTTCCATAATTGTGTACTTCGTTTGTACACTTTATAATATAAAAAGGGATTATATCTGAAAAAATATTCACCTTCGGCTATTGTAAATTAGGATTAGCAAAAATTCTTACGTAACCCTATCATTGACTATTTACCTAATAACAACTGGTTCTATGTTTTTTGTGCTTTGTTTCATGTTACACGCGTTTATACCTAATTTCTTTCTGAAATCGTGAAATGAATAACATGAAATATGTGTATAGAATGAAAAAAAAGGAACCTAAAAATAAAGTTTTCGCTAACATGTATAAACGTTTCTACATTCTTAAATAAGATTATGCGTTTTTTTTTCTCTGGAGGCTTCCTCAAAAATAGGAATGGGAAAAATAACATGAAAGTGATTTTCGCAAATAAGGCTGTTACTTAAGTTTTGTCATATGGTTATTAGTATATACCATTTTGTTGACACTTGCATAAACACACACTGATGTGCTGAAATTTTAAGTGTATACAGTGTCACTAAAACTGTTACTAATAAATAAGTGCTCATTTAAAAAATGGAGACCTTTTGCAATTTACCCTTAATAAAGATGATAAATAATATAATATAACTGCATATGAATGATGTTATATGATAACATTTCGGAAAAATCAACCTTTTTCCGTGCAGTGTTCTCTTCTTTATCTAAAACCATCATCACAAAGGCGTCAATGTTTACAATTCCGTTACAACTTTTACTCATAGTACTAACAGCTGTTCTGTGCAATTATCACACTATTACAAATAAGCGCTCTTAAGATTAACAAACATAAAAATGCATTTGTAATTTACATATATTTCTATTGTCTTGTCCTTTCTTTAGCCTTTAAATTGTTAATTCTCTTAGTTCTATCAACTTTAGTCCATCCATCATAAACTTTTTCGTGAAAGCAGATAACAGTGTTATTTTGTTAAACAGTTTTTGTTCACTGTATATATATTTATTAATTCATTTAAGGGGAACATTTATGTCATAATGGAATGGCATTGCAATAAGTGACTGGTCATTTTTTAACATTTTCTATGGTTCATTTAACCAGAGTAATAACCACAAATATATGCCATTTTTGTTCGTCTCTTTATTATTATATTAATGTTTTATGATAAACACAGTAATTAATGGGTAAGTAATTTTTAACCATTTAAAGTAAACACACAATAACAACCAAGGGGAAATTGGTTTAAGTTTTCAAAATATTGTAAGTAAATCATTCACATACAGAAATTTTGTCGAATGCATGTCTAAGTAGTCATAAAAAAAATGAGATGACAATTATTTATCAAATACACATAAATATGTATTCATTTTTAAAGATAAAACGTACAAACCTAAAAAATATAAAACGAATATTAATTCGTTCATTAGTGTTAACATGACCCTTGAAAGTTTCTTAGGTGTAGGTGACAAAACACGGAATATACATATTTAAATTTGTTAATACCTTCCCCAAGCACATGACAACCTTATAAATGCATTTTTGAAAATAATTTTTTATTAAGAATTATACAGAAGCATTTAATATAAGAATTAAGTGTAAAAGTGTATACAAGTGTTCAATTGTAAAAAATTGCTAACTAAAGGTCTCATACTAATTCTTAAAAATGATTATATAGTATATTAAAATGAAATGAAGTGTATGCATTCATAAGAAATATTATAAACGATAGAACACTACAAGACGACACATTCTGCCATGGTTTCGCTCTTTTTCTAAAATGTTTCAAGTTTTTATTAGAAATTTTTCTTTAAACGTAATTAGGTTCGTGAAATAAGTGCATTGTTATGTTAGAAAACATTCTCTAAAGATTATTCTTGTCATATTGAATTGAAGAATATTTTATAATTCTGCAAGATCAAATTAGATACAATAATATGATATATTATTTTTCACATAAAAAAACGGTTCATTGTAAATATTTCATCTTATGCTTCATTTTACAAAATATGAACTAATTTAGCATAGTATTCATATATATATGAAGCTTTGTGTTACAGGGAATGGTGTGTATCATAATTCGTTAAACCCTTTATATTACGGCAATAATTTTATTTTTGATACATAACAAATTGCATAATCATGTCCTTCGAACATGTTTAGAACTAATATAATATTATTAAATGTGTATGTATTAATTTCAAATTTAATACAAATAATTAAATAATTTATTGTATTAAAAATGCTAATATATTAACTGTTCGAAAGCTGAATTTACTTATTTTATAATAAGGAAAAGCTTGTTATAATATGTAAACTTGTCTTTTTTATTAAATAAAATTATAATAAGTAAATAAATTAATTAATTTATTATAATAAAATAAAATAATTAATAAATAAATATATTAAAATTGTAATTTTATTTAATTAAATAATAATAAAATAAATTATGTTAAATTATTTTTATTATTAATTATTAATAACAATAATAATAAAAATAAATAATAATATAAATTAATTAATTATAAATAAATAAAATAAAAAATAAATATATATATTTATATTTCGTAAAAAAAATAATAATTAATTTAAACAAATAATTTAATTAATGATATTATTTTAAAATAAATAAATAATTAATGAATTAAAAAAATGTGTATTGATTAAATAATAAAATAATTATATTAATTATATAAATAACATTAAAATTATATAATATAATTAATTAAACTATATATATACATATACATATATAATAAACAAAATTATTATTTAAATAAATATTTAATATATTAATTTATTTATTATATATATTAAATTTAAATATATTGTTATTTTAAAATAATTTAATAATTTAATTTTATAATTTCATTTTTATTTATTCATTATTATTATATATATTTTTTTTAATATTTTAATTAATTTATAATATGATATTAATAATGGATATTATATTAAAATCAAATTATTATATTAGTAAATATGTTGTATTATTTATATATCTATTGTTTTATTTATTAAATAATTAATTAAAATGTTATATTATTTTATTTTAAAGTATATATTTAATCATAATAATTAAATTATATTAAGTTTTAATTAATTATTAAATAAAATCATAAATAATATAATTAAAATGTCTATTTTCGGAATTAATTCTTATTATTAATTTATTAGTTTACATATATTATAAAATAATATATATTATATTCTTACCTAATTAAAATAATTTATAATTATTTTTAATATATATAAATTAATATATGAATTTAATTATTAATTTATTTTAGTATACAATTAAATATAATATATTTATTAATTTATTTTAATATAATAATTAATGTATACTAATAAATCATTTTAAAGCTTATATTATTATATTATTAAATTAATTATTTTTTATTTAAATATATAATAATAAATAATTTTTTTTTTTTTTTATTAATATTAGTTAATAGTTAATTTATTATTTTTTATTTATTTATTTTTTTTTTTTTTTGTATAACTATATAATAAATTAAAACATATTCATATTGTATTATTCACATAATTGCTATATTAACTTTATTCAACTAAATTAATTAAATTATTATATATTTATTCATTTTATAATTTAAAGAAATTCTATTTAAATAATTTAATTAAATTACAATTTTTATATTATATATATTTTATAAATAGATTTAGGAATTAAATAAATTATTAAATTAAAATATTATACATTAATTTATTTTAGTTCTTAGTATTTATTTTTAACTTATTGTAATATTAATTCTTTTTATATATTTTTTTTACTTCATTTTTTTATTTATATTAAATTATTATTCAATATTTTCCCTAATTAAATGGTTACATTTATTATATTTTATTTATTTTATTTTTTATTAATATAATTAATATTTGTGTCATAAAAATTATTATATTTTTATTTATTTAAAATTTAATATTATTACTTTGTATAATAAATTTAGTTATTATATGTTGTAAGTATAAAAAAGTATGTTTTAGTAATTAATTTAATTATTTGTTTTATTGTAATTAAATTATTTATTTTATAAAATTAATTAATATAATTATATTATAAATATAACATTTTATATATTTAATAATAAATGTTAATTTATTATTATATTTTTTAATTAATTATAATTTATCTTAATTGTTTTATTTAATTAATTTAAATTATTATATCTTTTATATTAATTAGTCATTTTTGTTAATTTTTATTATATGTTTTTTAAATTAATTATCTTTTTTTTTTTAAATGATTAATAGAAGCATTTATTTATTTTATTATATTTTTTTAATAGTCAGTATGTTTTACTAAATATTATAACACATTTCTTGTTCTATAAAATAATCAATATCATATTTTTAATTGTAATTTCCTATTAAGCATATTTGTGATATTCATGAGGTGTGTGACTATATATTGATGATATTCTTTATTTGATATGGAAATTATACTTTTATATAAATAAAGTGCCCTTTCTTTGTAGTGCTATTCCATTAATATTTTTGTTGTCTAATTCTTTACCTTTAATCATATGATTTTATGTCTTATAGTTAAATAGTAAATTTAGTAAAGCTTCCTTTTATGCTCATTTTTTTTTCTTAAACGATGAATGACATGATTGTTTGTAAAAGAAAAGATCTTCTTTATCACATCTATGGTTGTTTTGATGTGTGCATATTGTCAGTGTTATTTATTTATGTTAATCTATTGGTAATTATACACAATGTGATACGAGTACTTTGATTTGTGCAATAATGTTAAAGCTGTTGCTTTGTAGTATACTATATGATTATACGATGAAAACACTTTATTGATTAAGACATTCTTCCACAAACTTTTTTCTTTACAAATGCTCTATATATGCATTATATGTAGTTTGGAGGTCCTTGTGATAATTACGCTATAAGTTATATTGAATTTAAGTATATTAGTTATGGGCATTTTAATACTAACGTTAGTGTTAGTGGGAAAAACCTTTGCAGTGTTTTCATATAACAGTTAACTAAATGAATTAAAAATAAAAATGTCGTGTACTTTCTGTAAGAGTCACTTTGATGAAATTTCCTATAGTTCTTTTTTTTAAAGAATAGCACAAAAAAGTAGTGCTCAAAAGCATATTTCATATAGATTGTATAACACGACGCCATATAATTGTGCAATACAGCGAATTTAAGCCTTTTTCGGCAACCTTTTAAATAATAAATTAGAACCTGGGTATTCCTCTATTTCAAGTGAATTCTCTTTTAATATATTTCCTTTAAGACAAAATTATTATTGAGGAAAAGGTGAATTTTGAAAAGAAACATAAAGCACCTACACATAAGAGCGATATTTTGCATATAACAAATATATCATTTACCCTTAAGCACGTGTTAACGCTTCATGGACTAATTTTCAAAAACATTCAACCAGTGGAAACTTTGCGTGTAGTTCTTTCTTTATAATTTCTATTAATTTATTCTTCACATATATACCGTAGTTAAAGACACAAAAAAGGGAATAAGACAATGTACAACTGCAGACTGTACACAATGTTTAAGTTTAAGCGTATCAAAAAATGCTCCAAATGCACTAATTCATTTTTTAAAAACAGAACATTTTTTATGAATTACACCAGTGTTTGTCAATGCTTTATATATATATAAAGTAATTTTACTGCTAACGTGGAGCCCTAATACTTTACATTTTTGTTTGCTCCTGTTATATAAAATGAACTTTGTATAACATGGATTTTTACTTCAAAACTTAAAAATATATCTTACCATCACGTATTAAAGTTTCCTGTATTTAGTGAGCATTCTATAACTTTAATGAATGATTTTCACAGAAATTTTGTCACAAATTCGCGCTTACATGAAAACACAAAAGTATGCAACAATTTGCTTGCGTTTTCGAAAAGGAACAGTATGTGCAATAGTTCACTTTCACTTGTTCAGTACAATTTTAAAGAAAACCTTTATGTTTTATTCGTATATTTCATGTAGTAGATGTATGCTCATAAAAATAAGAATCTGTTATTATTCATTTGAAAGAACTTGTATTTGTTATCCATAACCTTCTGAATTGGAGACAACACATATGGTGTATCATTCGATTTTTTAAATTGTTTAATTGTTAATATATAAACACAGTTTTTATCGAAATAAAAATGAATACTGTACCTTTAAGACAATGTTAATAAAAATAATTTTATCGTGATATTGTAACAATAGGAAGAGTCAGGTCTACATGCATTATTACTCCAATGTTTTAAACGCATAAACAGCAGTCAATGGTGAATGAAGTACATTAATTGAAAGAAAAAAAAATAAAAAATAAGACAAAACTTTTATTATTAATAAAATTCATTGAATACAACTAATGTGAGAAAAAAAAAAAATGACCTATAACTTCAGTCTAGGATTTTTAGAACATGATAGAAAATGAGATCTCCATGTATCTATTTCAAAAGATTCAATGCAAAGTGAACAATAATAACAAGAAAGAAATTCAGTTTTTTTAGCACTACATTCATTCATTACATGAGAATCTAATAAATTCTTCTTTACAATTTTATTGCAGTATTCACACGTTTCATACATATAACTATGTGAACACTCGGATAAAAAGTGATCATGAATGACAACTAATTCAACGATTAGAAAACAATTTGGACAGGTACACAGCATAGGACATTTTTTAATCCAATGCTTTTCTAAACCTATTTCTGTGAAAGATTCATCTGTCTTAAAGCAATATTTACATGTGAAAGCGGGAACATAAGCTTCACTGTTCTCGTCAGTCTTTGTCGAATCTTCGACATATTCTCCTTCATCCATTACTTTTTCCTTTTTTACAAAATTATTTTGTTCCCCTTTTGAAATGCTTTCGTGTTTTGTGTGTTCACCAATACTATACTTTTTATGTAAACCGCTTAAAGGTATGAAATCCGTTTTGGTTTCTTTGCCCTGGATTGAATCAATATATTGCGGTTTTTCACTTTCTTCTTTTTGCTTATCCTCAATTTTCTCCTCAAGCTCTTTAATTTCACTAGGGCATGTTTCCTTTTTTAAATCGCTATTCTCCACTGTTGTTAATTTTGAACGTCTGTCTGTTTGTTTATTGTCATTAGTATTTTTTACTAAAGTAGAGTAATATTCTCTTTTGTTACTGTCCATAACATTGTCTCTAATGTCACCGGTCTCATGAACCCTTTTGATATTGTTTTCATATGCAGTAATGTCTTGCGTTTTCAGATATGTATTATTTATGTAATTCTTATTTAATAATTCATCATTATTTACAAACATACAACTTTTTTCGGGTGTCTCACTTTCAATTTCCTTTTTTTCATTATTGCCCTTCATTGACATTTTCATTTTTTCCTTTTCTTCTTGATTTACGCGATTTATTATAAGATTTTTGGTATCAAATGAAACGTTTAATAAAAATTCTTCAAACAGTTCATTTTTATTTTCCACCCTGTTGTATATATTTACAAAAAAGTCCAAGGATGTTTGTTTAATGGGTTCAACATCTACTTCCAGAAACATGGATATAATTTCTAGAACTTTCTTCAAATTAATATCATTTTTCACAGATGCATAATATTTATTTATCAAGCAGTAGTAAAAACTCATTAAGCTAACAATTATTTTTTCATTTGTTTGGGACGTCGTGTCTCCAGAGAATAGGTAAAACAACATTGATAATATGGTTGAAAACACACTTTTGAAAGAAATGAAATTGTTATGTAGCATCATCATTATTGTTTTTATACAAATATCTACAACGTCAAGGTTAGAATCATCTAGACGTTTCAAAAGTGCTGAAATTATGCATTTTATGTACTTTGCACTTTTGCTATTAGACTTATCAGCATCTATGTTGTCTACTTTAACAAAATAATCTTGGAACAAAATTAGCATTTTTTCCAAAGTGACAACACTTTTTATAAATATGTTGTAACATGGATCTGATATTCCTCTTTTAATAATTAAGCACAAGGGTTCTATATTATTATGCCACAAATTTTTATTTCTTTTACCATGATCTTCGAATGGTTTGTAGGATAAGTCAAAGCCCAATTCCCTTCTCTTTTCGTCATCACTACAGATGAATAGAAGAACATTGTTTAAATCTAGACCGTTATAATTTTTAGCATTGCACTGATCAAGAAGACCGGATTTTTTTTTTATAATTTTTATATTTTCACTAGACATAATTTTATTTATCTCTTTTTCATAAAATTCGAGTTCTTTGTAGTAGAGAGATAGCCATTCACAATACCATTTTCTGGAACAGTCATGTACAATTTCTAATTCTTCTATATTTTTTATTATAATTTTTATCTTTACTTCTTTCTCCTTTAGCCTTTTAGCTTTCCCATAATTTTCTTCTTTAACGTAGTTCTTTTTTTTTTCTTTTAAAAACGTGATTACATTTTTTAAAAAAACAAAAAGATTTACAATTTTTTTAAGTTCACTTGCCACGTTGTACTCTTCTTTTGCCACACATTCTCCTTTTAATTTTTCTAAGCACTTTATTTTATTCTCTAATTTCTCATATAAACAATTGATTTTATTTTTATCACCTTTAGAATAAGACCTTTTGAAACTGCCCCGGTGAGTTTCTCCATCTGAAAATTTGTCTACCACATTATTATCGGTGATGTTGGACCTGTGTACATTTCCCCCTTTTGTTCTTAACAGTGCTTTTTTAATATTTACCATGTTATCATTATAATCTTCATTTTTGTTATACGCTAAAGATGTTAGCTTAAGAAATGCAGGTGTTATTTCAGACATAATTTTCAATGGTATTTCTTCAGGAATTATATTGATGTAGTACAGTCCAACTTGTGCATGAGTGTTTAAATAGTTACTATATGGATTATAAAGTTTTAATTTGATAAACGTACATTTTATGGTGCATGGTAAATATACATATTTCAGTTCTCTAGCACAATAGCTTGTTGAAGTGTTGTCATTAAATCTGAAGAAGCCAGCTTTCAAGTAATCCTTATTATCGTTTGATACAAAAATTTCAATTTTCTTGCTAATGGTATATTCATGAGACAAAAATTCTAAATATTTTATTTTGGACGGTTTGATTTGTAAAATAATTTCTTGGGGGTATATACAGTTCTTTTCGCTTAGCCATGGTTTATAAATTTCCCCATCTGTGTTTTTTAGTAGATTCGTAACATCATGGTCTTTATCATTGGATGATGTGCTTAATATTTTATATTTTAATTTCAAACTATCTTTGTCTTTTGAGCCCATTTTTAAAGATTATACAATTTAGCTTTATGTATTCTTCTCTTTAGCATTTAAAACAAAAAAAAAAATTACACATGACCTTGACGTATTGTAATTAAAAATGAAATTCTTAGTTAATTGTTAAATAGACACAATAGCTTTAAATAATTTATCCTATATGTGATAAATTCCTTTGGTTAAACAATATACAGAAGTTTAATTTCTTTTGTATTTTTTTTTTTTTTTTTAAAAGAGGACAATATGTGTATATATTAAATAAATTTTATGACAAAGGAGTAAATGATTTTATGAAAAAAATGAAGAAAAAACAAAAAAGATATTTTGTGTTTTATAATTTTGTACAATACGTTCATTTTATACCGTGGTCAGCGTTCGTTATAAACAAAAAAACTTTTAAAACTATTTCACGCTTACTCAGCAAGCAATTCACGGAAAATGCGCATAAAATAAGAAAAATGTTCAAGGTGTTGCAATAAGTGTCTGTCTGACATAACGTTTGCACTTAATACATGTTTTAAAAGGGATTGAAAAAAGATTGCAATTAAAAAAAAACAAAAAGTGTAGATTGGAACGTTCTTCCTGTTTACTGGCAAATAAGCGTATTTATTTATACACATTTGCGTAGAATTTGTGATAAAGTTCACTTTTAATGAATTGTGTATGTGTATATATATATATATAAAAAAAAAAAAAAATGCATCACACAAAAGTGACTGTTTGTTAACCGGTAAAATTACAAAATTTAAACTGGGTGTACACCCATCCTAAATGCGAAATGAAAAAAATAAACCTTAGGTGGAAAAAGGAAATTTTGTAAAAGTTACATTTGACTTCTTATTGTTTTATATCGAATTCTACAGTTAAATGACGTTGTAAATGCAGAGAAGGTATTTAAAAAAAAAATTATTTCTATTTTTTTCTTTGCCTTTTTTATTAAACTAAGACGTTAAAAAAAAAAGACAAATAAACTAGTTTTCATTGAATTCAAAATTATTTGGCGTCACGAATTATGGACGCGAAAATGTTTACGCGTGGCACGAAAAAACGAAATCACGACGCCATGAAATTCTATACCAAAAAAAAAAAATAAAATAATAAAATAACACGACAAAAAAAAAAAAAATAAAAAACGACATGCGGATGACTAAACATAAACAATTGTTCAAAATTTTTACCATTTTGCCATAAAAAAAAGTATACGCGGAGATGGGACAAGTTGCCCACTAGAAAGGTGAATAACTCGCGCACACACCTAAATGACATGTGTACATATTTGCAAATAAAAACTAAAAAACAATGGGTGTAAAATATGGTACACACAACATTGGTAGCTGCACGAAGCACGCCAACTCTTAGAATCAGCGAATGTTGCATGGAAAAAATAAAATAATTCAAAATGTCAGATAAAGCACGTTATAAGTCTTATACATCTTGCACATCTTTTACATGTGCTAAAGGGCGCTTAAAAAGAAACTTCGAAAATGCATGATTCGCAATTTCACAGTTAACCAAATAAAAAATCGGTTATAATACCGACGAACGAAAAAACTGTTAGACATCCCAGTAACAAGTAAGTTGTTTCTACATGGTATTTTTGGAGAAGGGCTGGGTACACATGAATCCTAATTTTCATGACTTCTATTTTGTCAGAGTTTTTCCTCACGTCTCCAACGATGTCGTTGCTGCGAAATATGTCATATAACTCCTTCAAAAGAGGGGGGGGGGGAAATAATACATATATATATGTGTGCATGTATAAGGGGTAAAAGTAAGGGAAGTCTCCACTTGCCCGACGTATGCATAAGGCTATTATGATAACACAATACGTCATCTAAAATGTGCAAAGGGGACTGTACGTACATTTTCTCACTTAGAATATGCATATGTTAAATGAGCACTGTGACACATGCACAGTTTCGTGTCACTTAAGTTTTAAGTTTTACATGTTTTATTTTGCTTTTCCTTTTTTTTTTTTTTTTTTTGTTCATACCTCCGTGTTTATAATTTCCTCATTGAGGCTAAATTTTAAGTTGGGTTTCCTTCGAGAAAGAACGCCACTGCCGCTTAGGTCACTTTTTTCAAATATACATCCCTTGAGTATTCCACTGGGACTTTCTAAACTTCCAGAAAAGGACCGTTTAATAAGAAGACCATTTTCTTCATGCAAACCTGAAGTAGAAATAGTGTTTTCTTTTTGGTGCTCAAAAGTAACAGTAGAATTGCACCTGTCTTCTTGGTTCAACTTTTCGTTCTGAGCATCGCTAGTCGTGTCTTTCTGTTTGTCACCTGCATCTACGCTTTTATTATTATTATTATCATCCGCATATTTTTCATTTCTTTCCAAAGGATTTCCAAATAAAAAAATGGAACAGAGGTGGTCCATATTTGTTTTATCATCTATCACAAAGTTGTTTGAATAAAAATGATCATATTTTTTCGAATCTAAAATTTTACTTCTACGGAAAGTATTGTAATAATGTTTGACGGGGCTAACATTGTCTATAATTTTAAAACAGCGAAAATCAACACAGTCCGTATGATCATGATCTTCATTTGTGCACATTTCTGGATTTTCCGAATGCAATTTAGTTGACAATGCGGAGTATATTTTTTCGAGTTTTTTTACAACATCTGGTTTTTCGATTTCTGCAGATGGGTCTTTCTCCTCGTTAAAGTTAACACATTTATTGCATTCCAAATTTGCGTCATTCGCAGGCGGTGAGAAATGATCTGCGCTATCTTCACCCTGCATTGCCTCATTATTGGCTCCCACGCTGTGCTGCCTTAAATCTACCATCTCATTTTGTTCAGATTCGAATTCACACAGATCTATACCACTAATCAATTTCGAAATGTCCTCAAATTTGTAGCACGTTTTTCGTCTTGGGTCTGCTGTGGATTTATATTTCACTAAATCTTTCACTGCCACATCTACGTTTGGGTTTGCTGTTTCCTCTTCATACGATTTCATTATATGTAGTATTGGTATTTCTAACTCTGCATTGTTTTCAGCAACTTGGTTTTTAGTCATCACTTGATCTACCTTCTCTTTATCCATTTGACTCGCCTCCCCCCCTTGCGCTATATCTGTGCATTTCTCATCATCGTAATAATTGAATATACACGATTCTTTGCTTATTTGTTTTCTAAATTCGTTAATTTGTTCTTTGTGTATTGCTTCTTTATGATTGCCTATTATCATATCCCCGTTTGCATGAAAGGAAGATTTTAATTTTTTCCTTTGCCTAACAAAAAGGGTGTTCTTCTTATGAAGCTCTTCATTGCAGTTATCCATCTCGTTCACAGAATCCTGGTGATATAAACTTTTCATTTTTCTTTGCGGCATAGCACCATGCTCAGGTAGCGATATAATTTCACATGATGCACACTTTTGTTTGTTAAAATTGTTTAGAAATGAAAAGGAAAGCAGATCATCTTTGTGCTCTCTCAAATATGGAGAATTCTGTCCACTATGAGTATTTTCACCTTGTTCTGTTGAAAGGGCACTGAAGTTATGCTGCTTCTCCCCCGCTAGTGCATCCGACTTGGAATGCTTAAGCAGAGCGTCTCGTTCATCTCTGTAGCTGGTGTTATTTATTAGCAGATTTATTTTGCACATGTTCATGTTAGCCTCACGATTGTTGGAAATTTCAGGAGCCAACACATCATCGAAATGAAAACTTTTTGAGTTTCCCCCAATGTGATCTGTTCTCATTTGGCTTACGTGTAACGACTGCCCTAGTTGCGAACTGTTCTTGTTTAAATACTGTTCTCCACTTAAATCTTTCAGATTATTCTTTAAAATTTCATCATCCTTTGAGTTTTCTTTCCTCAAATGAATGCTATACGTCCTTCCTTCCATGGCTTTATGCTCGAAATTCCCTGTTTCGTTTACTTGCACCTGTTGGATTGGCTCCAACAAGGATACCCTTTTGCTTCCAATCCAGTCTTTGTCAATGTGACTATTACTTTCACAGGTTTTGTCTAGAACAACATTCGGAATAGTAACAGCATCATCCTTTTCAAAAGAAAAAAATGTGTTTTCTTTATTAAGAGTATCATCCGCTTCTTCAACGAGCGTGTCTTCGACAAAGCACTTGTCATTGGTAGAACCCACCCCTAGGTTATTCCCATTAGATGCTCCCAGTTCGTTCTCTTGTTCGAACCTTTTTGAAGTGCTCTTAATAAAATTTTCTAGCGCATCCGATATGGTGTATTTGTAGTGGGACTTTAGTTTCTCCCTCTGACGCTTAAAGACTTGTTCGTGCTGTTCGAAACTCCTGTTTTTTCTTATGACCTCATTTTCTCTCACTTCCTCTCTTTCCATTTCATTCATGGCATCGTAATTTATTGCGGAGTCGCTAAAATTTCGCGCATACGGTATTATAGTGTTCTTAATTGTTGCGTTTATATTTTCGGACAACGTCGCATTTTCTTTCTGTGCATGTTCCTCGAAATGGACACAAAGAACGTTTCCTCCTTTCTTCTCCTTTTCTTTAAGTTTTATTTTTTCTGCACCGAGCGTACGTACATGTTCTGAATGTTTTCCTTCTGTTCCGTTTTGATCGACAAGGTCAACAGTGTCATTTAAGCACCCTTTTGCCTTTTCTCCGCCACTCGCTACGCACGCATTGTTACTTATAATTCTTATTTCATATAGGGGGGAAACTTGCGCTGAATATGGTTTGTTGACGCTTTCCACCACAGGTTGATGCAAATCTGCAGATGCCTTTTTTATGATTTGCCCAGTTTGTTGTTCATTCTCGTTAGTGCTTGGTAAAACTGGCTCTCCCTTTTGCGGCTCCACCGACTCAGTGTCTTCTCCATTTTCGTACTCAAATGGAAAATTTTCGAGCCCCTCACTGTTCCTATTGTCTACCACATTTTCAGTGTCACTTGTTGGATTCATGTTTCCTCTTTGTTCCCCTTTTTTTTCACGCACTGCTTCATCATTTACCATTATACTAAATTGGCTATTTTTCCTTGCGTGTACTTCTTCACTGTAAAGTTGCACATTGGGCGAGAACGATTTTTCCTTTTTCGTATGTTTTTCATCTTCCATAGCGAGTTGTTCCTTTGATTCTTCTTTAAATGTTACTCCTTTGGAATTTTTTCTTTTCATTTCTGAAGTTTCGTCTACGTCATTGCACAATTGAACCTCATCTGAAAACATTAATTTTTTCTTTACCTTTTTTACTTTTTGCATCTTAACATCTTCTACAATTCCATAGGAGCTATTTTCCCTTCCCCATGTGTCGTTATGTTGGTTTGTTCGGCTGAGCTGCTTCAAAAAGGACATCTCTGTTCCTTCTGCACAAATGTCGTTATGTTTGGAGTGGCTCCCTTTTGTATATTGATCGCTACCCAGAGTGTCCCCCGTTTCCCCTCCATTTTCACCAGAACTGTAAACCCTTTTGGACTTGAAAAATTCGTGTGAAGAGCACTCCTCTATTTCGTCTGAAAACATCACGCCTTTTTTCTTCTTTTTCTTCTCCTTTTTTCCCAAACAAACACTGTTATTGGTGCCATCTCCATTCTGCTCATCCCTGTTTATGAGAAGTGGCTGCTCTTCGGTTGTGTCTCCTTGTTCATATACCCCCGCACTGCTGTTATAATTATTTGATAATTTAAAATCACTTGAGTTTCTCTCTGATAGGGAGTCACGCCCAGTGCTGTTGTGGGAGTAGCTTTTCGGTAAGCACTCTCCGTTTACGAATTTGAAGTAGGAGCTTCTGCTAATGGAAGAACATTTTGATTCTCTCTCATTGGCATACCGATTTAAGGACAAGGATCTTCTGTACCCTAGTGCCGCTTCCTCTTCCTCTTCCTGCTCTCCATCCTTACATTGCAGTTGATAATTATCATTCCCCTTCTCCTTCTCCATCTCATTATCGCTGTCCTCTACCTCGCGCGCTTCATCATTGTCGTCAAACGTATCGATTATATTGCCTAGAGCCTTTCGAATGTCCGAACTGCTGGAAAAGACTGTCTTTTTCCTGTTCACAATTGTATACTTTCTTAATGGGTTTTTGTAAAAGGACTTGTTTCTTTCACATGCTGATATGTAAGCAAATGCGGGAGACAGAAAATTACAAAATAGCCCACAAATTAGGCTTGTATAATTAAATGCATCTGAAAAAATCCTGCTATTCGAAAATATCCATGCAGATAAAAAAGGAGCAATGCATCCGAAAAAAAAAGCGGCGTTATCAGAGCATATGTCCAAATTCATTAAATCATAACGCATGGATATAGAACCGGTGATGACCTTAGGGGCTACAGCGACAAAGTTAAAGAGGTACAAAACTGAGGTGTTAATTTTCTGAAACGAATTGTTCAGACAAAATATAAGGCCAAATATAAAGTAGAAAATACTGCTCAAAATGACTGTGACCCAGATAGACTTGGATACATTTACATCATCCGTTATTTCATTTCCCCACGATGGGATGTTACTCACGAATCCGTAAGAGTCAATAAAATTGGCGAAGGTTTTTCCCATACAGTAGCTTTTGATTCCTTCTATCCTGCTTATCATGTAGTACAAATTTGTAAAGAACATTTTGTTTTGTTTCTGCACTTGTTCTCCCCTGTTAGGGTAATTTACCCCGCTAAATTTGTCCCCTATGTGATTGTTCTTCTGTTCTTCCCTTTTCATCTCCCCCTTTTTGGTATGTCTCCACTCATGCCTTTTTCGACTTTCAACTCTCCCACTCCTGTTCTTCGGTGAGTAATAAATTTTGTATGCTGAATAAAAATGTTGCAACGAGGCAGCATTCTTGATATTTAATCTGTATAAGCAACTGGACACCGTGAAGTAAAAAATACTATTGCGAAAAATGTATGCCTTCTTTTGGTACAAAGGGTTTAGGGAAAGACAGGAGCAGGTGAATACTTTGCCTCTTCTCTGTAGTGAACCCTTTTGTACCTCCTTCTGAAAGTTTCTCAAATCATGATTCCTTCTAACCACCTTTTCATTTTCGCTAGTTTTTAGTGAAAAGGGATTTCTTGCCAACTTGTCCATAACTGGGCAATGATCAAAAAATGGATCAACTCTACACAACTGGGGATTTTTCGGAACATGATTTATTTCTTTATACTTGCGATAAAATTTCATCAAATCAGTTTCTAAATGAGCCCTATTTAATATTAAATTGTTATATACATCCACTTTGCCCAGTGACCCATTTTGGTCCATATAATTCTGGGAGAGCAAATATATAGTGGAGGAAACGGAAAGATACAAAAATGACGTCATAAAAATCATAAAAACAACATACTGATAATTTATAGTTTCTTCCAACCCTTTGGATGATAACTGTATACATATAATTGCATTAATAATGTAACCTATGGTAACCCCACCAATGACCACCGTTTCGTAGTGGCCTGTGCTGGAGTAATAATAGCCATTGTACATGGAATCCAAAAGAGACAGAGAGCACTTAGACACCTTTATCTGAGGATACACTTGAAATAAAATTGTACTTCCAAATAATTTAATAATAAAGATGTCTACTATTTTTGATATGACAAGTATGCCACAAATATTATTACATAAATTTCCTAAGTGATAGAGAAAGGAAACAAATTTATATTTTTCATTGGACATGAAATATTTTATAACTGCACTGTACTCTATTCTCTGCTCAAAATTCTTATTCTTTGGTATCATCGTCATGGCTCTTAATATCATGAGGCTGCAAAAAACAGCCACTGAACAGACGAACAGGTTTCCGAAAATCACGGGGATCCATCCTACTTCATTTATTAAGCTTGGAATGTCAAATAGGCCTGCGAATATATGTGTGTGAAAAAAGGGACAACACTGCGCGTGAGTACAGATTTTGTGCAGCACGGGTTTTATGAGACCCTTTGGGGTGTGGCTTTTAGGGAAGCTTATCATTTGGCTCACTCTGCCCCTGTTTCCGTTTTTCCCTTCTTTTTTTTTATGCCTTTTTTTTTTGTTGCGAGACCTACACCAGCTGCCACCACCCAAACCAGACAAACCGCTCACCATCCCTCAAATTTGTCCTACCTGATCCTATGCTCTGGTTAAATATATATATAAACGAAGCAAAGGGACCAATTGTTTTGGTGTATTTCCATGTTATGGTACGAAACCTCTTGCGGCTCCTCACAAAATTCTGTTTTCCATTTTTTTTTTTATAATTAAGAAGAGATATATTTGGTAACCATTTTATATTCATTTTCACAAAGGAACGTGCGAAATAAACTCACGACGGAGGAGGGGAAAAATGGATGGTGGAATCCAACCATTATGGTTAACATGGGGTGTGCGTATATAAATGTGTGGTCTCCTTGCCTTTACTTCAGTGTGTTGCACTGGGATTTCCCCGAAGTATGTTCTGAGCGCAGGTTACTATGTACATACAACTACACACATATACGCATGTGTGTACACACAGATATGCTCGTGTTTACGTGAATATAGTGACAACTTCGAGCGAAAAGGCAAAAATAAAATAAAATAATGCTTAGTACACAATGGAGTGGCGCGAAAAAGTTGCACGTGCATGTTAATTCGTTGCATTGCACAGTTCTACACATTTTACGTGGGCGCAAATAATGGTTACACGGGCAGCTGTACACATAATTAATTTGATCGAAAAGTACGCATGAAGTGGCTGTTTTGTTGCGAATTCGTAGTTTCCTTTTGTTTCCACTTCTGCAAGGACATTTTTTTCATTAAAGGAAATGAGAAGGTGTTAAAATGTTACAGTTGTTTTTAGTCCAAACACTCGTACACATTTGTGAATATGTTATGTAACATTTTGTCCCCCCTTTTAGCCAAGCTTTTTTTTTTTTTTTTTTTTTTTTGCTGTCGCGCGGGAAAATTTTCCTTGAATGAATTTTAAGCTAGCGCGGGACACACCTTAAGGTATATCTGTCATGTGGATGGGTAAATATACACATGCACATATGTAAACATGCAAATGTGTAAACATATATACACATGTGCAAGCTGAACAGTGTGTCACGTAAACTGGTTCCATTTAACAGGGTTTCCAAAAGCATCATCGATTAAACTGCTAACACGTGAAGGAAATAAGGTCCATTACAAATTGCTCATGACGTTGTTTTCTTAATGCAATGCGCTTCAATTTCGCGCAAGCTTAAAAAAAAAAAAAAAAAAAAAAAAAAAGAGAGAGAGAGAGGACGGTACACTTTTAAGTTCATGAGGACAATGTTTCCCACCGAATGGAAAAAGAAGCTGCAAATGGAATAAAAACTGGGAATTATACTTTTTTTTTTTTTTATTGTAGAACTGTTTAATTGGCCATATAAGAATTTATGTTAATTTAAAAAAAAAAAAAACAAATGCACAGCAAAATCGCGATTGAAGCGTTACATTTGCAAAACCCAATTTAAGAAGCATTTCGTGAAAAGAGCCTTTGCAGGACATAATTATATGTTCCATTTTTTTTTTCACTTTTAAAAGACAGTTTGAAGTGAAAGCTGTGCAGGTGAGGGTTAACCAATTTTGCCTATATATTAAAAATGGTTGTTTGGCTGTTAAATTTGGGCTCCTTGCTTGGTCGGTAAAACCTCTTCCCTGCCCATTCGTTTGATTCTCCCCAATTGGTCACACAATGAGGTAATGTTCGTCCTAATTCTATGAAGTTCCTTTCTTTTCAACCCATAAATTAATGCATTTTTAAAAAGAACTTACCCCAGCTGTTACACACACAACATGGGGACCATTTCATTGTTCCGTGTGTCAGTTTCGGCGAACTCTTTGTTCATCCCAGTTTGACTTCTTTTTGTGAAAACACGCTTAGGCAATATGACATAGTAAACAAAAATCAGTAGTGGGAAAAAATGTGCAATGTGGAACATATACACACACGATTGTCGGAAGGGGGGCGAAGGATATTTAAAAAGTGTTAAGAAAAAAAACTTACACATAAGTTGTCGCCATGTGGTGCTTTTGCGATAGAGCTCTATACGTACAAATACATGTGTAGATTTTTTCCGTTTTTTTTTTTTTTAACCAACTTTATATTTATTTTGGATTAATGTGGCTACTTTAAAAAGCTATTTGTTTGTTCATTTGTTTACTATTTTTTTTTTTTTTTTTTTTTTTGGGGCCCTTGTTCAGGTAAAACGTCGCTTTTACAAAATGGCTGTTCATTCCCAGTTGACAATCACGAAGGGGCAACAAACGTGAATGCTACTTTGGGGGCATTTTCTGATGCTGGAGAAAAGGGCAAATGTACGGTTTTGTATTGACGTTTTCGTTTTCTCTGCATCAACAACAGTGTGCAGTGTGAACATTTAAGCACCATTTGGAGTAATATCGTTATTGCAAACTGTTATTTTTATTGCGGCCATTTTTCGGCCATTTTTTTTGCAGCCTTTTAGCAAGCGTTTGGTAACTGTTTAGTCATTGTTTTTAGCAACATAGAAAGCAACGCTGTGGAAAGTTCTTACCCCTTCGTTCGAAATTACCTCGAACTGCTTTCCAGCCGTGTTGTACCCTACTTCTCCGCCGCCAAAATGTCGTTCATGCTGCAGCACTTAAACAGCGGCTGGGCCGTTGACCAGGCGATAATAAATGAGGAAGAAAGGCTCGTTTGCATTCGCTTCGGCCATGATTACGATCCCGACTGCATGAAAATGGATGAATTACTTTACAAGGTTGCTGAAGATATAAAAAATTTCTGTGTAATATATTTAGTAGATATAACTGAGGTACCAGAATTTAACACCATGTACGAGTTGTATGACCCAGTTTCCGTAATGTTTTTTTATCGCAACAAACATATGATGATAGATTTAGGCACTGGGAACAACAACAAAATTAACTGGCCCATGAATAATAAACAAGAGTTCATTGACATCGTTGAAACAATCTTTAGAGGTGCAAGAAAAGGAAGAGGGTTGGTTATATCACCGAAGGATTACTCAACCAAGTATAAGTACTGAATTGGTTGGAAAAAAAAAAAATGCATGTCTTGGTGGAAAATAGGTAAAGTAGGAAGATTAGGCAATGAAAAGGAATTCCCCCCCAATTGCACTTCCTTTTTTGTTTTGTTTTTTTTTTTTTTGAATGTAAAATTTATACACATTACCAGCTGTGGTTACTGCATTGCGTACTACTTTTCACCAGCTTCCTAGGAAATAAAAAGTCGATGGTGATATTAGTGCTCCTGTGAGTAACGGGCCCTTTTTATTAGGACTGATAACCCTTCCCCGCGCGTGTACATTTCATGTGTGTATATTTACTTTATTTATTGTGCGGGCCATTTACCAAAAAAAAAAATGTGGAACTTTTCCCACTGCACAATTTTTTTTGAAGTTTTTTAATTTATGATAACTCAATCGAAACTAATTAAATTTGTCCCAATTTTTATTTTAAAAAAAGTAAAATGCATATTTGACACGCGGGAGACGCAAAAGAGAGAGACGAAGAATCCAGCTTAAGTTACCCCCATCGATGTACAGCTCTTTACGCACGGTTTTCATGTTTTTGTAGGTTTAAGATTGTTAAAAAAAAAAAAAAAAAAGTTTATACATGTCTGTGCAATAAATGTAGTGTGTGCAAGTCCACTACGCACATATAATCACATGCGTTAAAAAGAATTGATCGTTCTGTCCCCAATCGCGCATTCATACCAGTACCTATATGAAGCGGGGCGTAGACCAGTATTCGCGTCAAGTTTTGTCTCTCTTTGTATGTCTTTATGACTTTTTCAATTCAGAGCGCCCGCACTTCAACAACTAAAACAAACGCAAAACAAACGTAATATTGAACAAATGAACACAAAAAAAAAAAAAAGAAAAAAAAAGCAAGTTGCCGCTACGCCGGTGCACACACACAGGTGAGTACCTATATATATGCACATGTACGTATGTATACACATGTGCAACACAGCGACTGCAAATGAGGGAGGGATACTCTTTGACAAACTTGAAAATGTCAGGACAAAGTGGCGCTGGAGATCAAAATTGCCACGTGTAAAATTCACGGCATGTACGTAAAGCGGTGCGTATATGTGAGGGGGAAACGTAGGGGCAGACGTGTAAAAAATTTATAAAATGGCGAACGAGTAGGTCCTGCGCGTATGCACACATTACATATATATGTGTATTTATGTAAGCACGAACTGCAATATGCCCCCATTTCGCGTTCTTCCCTCTTTCGAACGAGCTCTATTCAAAAAAAAAAAAAAAAAAAAAAAAAAACTGGACTTACCCAACTAGTGGGGCTATTTCCACTGTCCATTTTGAGTCCTCTTTTTTTTTTTTTTTTCTTACATGTTATGGTGAGCCTGCCGCTTCAACATACATATATATATATGTATTCGCACTTTGGATACACATTTCTGTTGCAAAACTGTTTGGCGGGTTTATGGTCGCAGAGATGCGTGTTCGCAACGTTCGCGAAATGGGTTTGTGGTGTGTATATGTTTTTATGTCCACTCTACGGTAATGGTGATGAGGTTTAGGTTTTTCCACCATCAGGCAATCTTGCTGAGCAAGTAGAACGATGCGATCTCGTAGAGCATGTCCTTATTAACAGGGATGTTGTGGCGTATGTAAGACTTATTTATCTTAATAACTTCGTAAAAAATGATGCAAGCATTTTTGTGTTCCTCCATGATATTTTTCTTCGCAAGGACTGAGCTGGGGTATATGCTAACGACCTGATTAAGCTTTATAATTTTAAGTTCAGTTTTATTAACGGGCAAAGCAGCATTCGTGAAAAAGGCACTGACAATGCACTTCTTCAGGCTACATATGGCGTCGTGATTCTGAATACCACAAGAGCTAGTGGGCAAATCGATTTTCTCACATATGCTCACCAACTGCGTTTTGATGTCCTTAATTTTTATCAGAGTATGGTATTGCAAAAAGTGGTCATAGCAAAATGACGTGGAGAAGTTGTTCTCCTCACATTGTTTATATATATTTAGGAGAAGGAGAAAATCTCCACCACCTTCTATAGTAAACATTTTCTTCACATTTTCCGCCTCTTTTTCCTTTCCTTTTTGAACATAAAAAATATTATTTGCATGTGTTAGCATAGCCGTAATACATAAAATTTCCTCCACACAATTGTACTTCTCAGATGCTGATAGAATCATTTTACTTGACTTTACATCTGTAGGAAATTCAGCCATCTTCCTTCCAGTTTTGGTTAAATTGCCTTCATCATTTAGTGCACCCAAGGAGTATAAAAGTTCTAAGCCTTTTATTATGACCACCGGGGAAGGAGGGTCTAAAAAATCGAAATTTATAATGTCATCCATTCCTAAACTTTTCAGCAATAAAATCATACTGCTGACTTCGCAGCGTTGAATTTCTGGAACTGAGTTGTCATTCAAATCAATGAATGACTTTTTGGTGAAGAGGCGAAAACATTTTCCATCTTGTTTTCTACCTGCTCTACCGGTTCTTTGATTCACAGATGCTTTGGAGCATGGTAAAGTTACCAAGGATTCAATTCCGGAGTTTGGGTTGTACACTTTCTGCTTACACAGACCTGAATCAATCACATACACGATATTGTCTATGGTGATACTCGTTTCGCAAATGTTTGTTGATAGGATAATTTTTCTGGTTCCTCTCCACATGACTGCCTTGGGCTGATTGGCTGGCGCGACGTCCTTCGTTTGGATGTTCGCGTTGGTAGAAGGTGCTTCCTCAGCTGCATGTTGCTCGGCCTCACGCTGCTCGCCCTCATTCTGCGCCGCTTCCATCTCTGCTGCCCCAGGGTTGCCGCTGTCCGCGGCTTCCCCCACATCCTCGAATATCCGCGCCTGCTGCTCCACGGGCAAGGATGAATAAATGGGCAAAACCAGCATGTTCCGAAATCTTGGAGCTAGTTCGATCAGCTTATTTTCCAGCTCCTGTTGCACCAGCTCAATTTCAAACTGACCAGGAAGAAAGACCAAAATGTCTCCCTTGTCCTGCGTAACATGGATCTGCAAAATTGTAATCACAATGGCAGACAAATAATTACTCTCATTATTTATCGTGTAATAAATATCAACATTGTATTTTCTACCCGGCACATAAAATATGGGGGCGCAGTTAAAGTAGGTTGAAATTTTCTCAGCGTCTAGAGTGGCAGAAGATATGATAATCCGTATATCCTCCCTGAAATTACAAATATCCTTTATTATAGGAAGAATAACATCTGTGTGTAAAGCCCGTTCATGAGCTTCATCAATTATTAATACCGAAATGTCATCCAGCGTTGGGTTGTACAATAAAAGACGTAGGAACATTCCATCCGTCATGTACACGATCTTTGTAGACTCACTTGTTTTATTTTGAAATCGAATAACGTATCCAACTTCCTTTCCCACTTTCACATTCATTTCATCTGCCACCCTATTTGCTATGGCTATACATGCGATTCTTCTGGGTTGCGTACAAACTATGTTTCCATACAGATGGTACTTACACTCATAAAGGTACTGCGTTAACTGTGTACTCTTTCCGCTTCCTGTTTCTCCAACTAAAATTAAAATTTTATTATTTTTTATAGCTTTTAAAATATCATATCGGTAACTATATATTGGTAGCCTCTTCCTGTCATCGATTATTTTCTTCATTTTTTTTTCTTTCTTCCTTTTAATGTCTTCAAACAGCCTTTGCAATTCCTTTTCCTTTTCGTCCATTCCGTAGAGGCTATCCAGGTGCACGAATTGGACCACGTCCGTCAGGCCGTTTCCGTTCCGCTTCCCATCATCTCGCTCACGGCGGTGACCACGGTCATCGCCATCGTCACTATGTCCACCCCGATTTTCGCTTCCCTTTTTCTTCTTTTTTCCCTTGCTACACTTCTCCCGCGTTTCGCTTTCCCCTCCGTAGACTTCCTCCTCGTCACGATCATCCCTCGCTCGGTGGTGGCTATGACCCTTGTGGATGCCCCTATCTGCGTGAGCTCTTCCACTGGAAAAGGCGCTTCTGTCCTTGCGCTTTTTCTCCTCCCTATATCTTCTTCCACTGTCGCTGCTACTACCAACAGCACTATCGCTATCGCTTCTTCTTTTTTTTTTTTTTTTTCTTTTTTTTTCTTTCCTTCTCCCTTTCGTATTTGTGTTTCTCCTCATATTTCTCCCTTTTTATACTCTTCCTATTTGCCCAGTCGTCCTCAAATACAAAGTCACTTTTAAGGCCTTCACTTATCGCCACACCCGAACCGAATTTTAAAATCCCTTTGCTGATTATCTGTTCATCATAGTTGTAGGCGGAAGGGTCTCCCTTCCCTTCTCTCACTTGAACAGCATCAACATCGGCGTCCTTTTTCGCTGCATCAAATTTGTCCAAGTCTTCTTGAAAGACGTAATAATTTTCTTTTAGCTTTTCCCTTAACTTTATGTTTTCTTTAGCTATATCATATATTCTTTTAGACAGTTCCAATTCTTTAAGATCCTTGCCCTCCAATTTAATTGTACTATATAGGAGTTCATCATCCAGTAGCTTCTTGGTTACATCTAGCTTTTCCCTCTCTCTTTCTTTGAGGTACTTTCTTCGGGCATCCTTTTTCAATAATTCAATATATTCTGCGTCATTTTTTAAGTTTTTATTTCTACCTTGTCGGTGTTCCAGATGTAGGGGGTGTGATGAGTTTTCGCTCATTTTGGCATCTCTAACCGCCTCGTCATCTTCTGTCCGGATTTTTTTTTTCGTTTCATCATCTTCGAATTGGATGGACCGTTTGTGCGCCTCCGCCTTTTCCTTCATCCTGGCGCGGTTGCACGCAATTTGGGGGAGGGTCCCTTCCAACGATGGTTTGTTGATGATTACATGAATTGTGCCTCTTCCTCTGGATGCTCTCCGCAGAGCGTTCTGTAATTCCCTTTTTGTAAAAATGGACCACACAAACGGGTGCGGGCAAGGAGTTTAATAATCATAGGGAGAAGAATATGGCATACGCATCACATGTAGAAGCTTCCCATAAGGTACGCCTAACGGTTAAATATGATTAGAAGAGAAAGGAGCAAATGGGGACACAACAACTACCCTTTTGCAAAATTGGCATTGTATGCTTATAGGGTCACGCGGTAGAATATGTATAAGTATATAAATAAAATGAAAAGATTCAAACTCAAATATAATGTGTTCGTTAAGGTGAATTTTTTTTTCTCTCTCTTCCGATAGACGTGGTTGCAAATGGGCGACCCCACCGTTGGAGAGAACGTGTTAAAGTGCCCTTAGCCCGCATACAAATAATAAATATTTTAGTGGGTGCCAGGAAGAGAGCGTCCTTTTACAATCAAATGCTCATTTGATGGCGCGAGCTGTGCATAATTAACAATAACAAAAAAAAAAAAAAAAACGAGCGTCATCATGTGGGTTAATTGGGAAGTGCCCTCACTCTCAATCGCTTATTTGAAAAGGGGGGGAAAACTCATACGGAGCAAAAGGGGGACAGAGGATGCTTTTAACATGGAGGCAAATTCCTCTACAATTTTGACGCTGCTAAAATGTCAAACTGAGTTTCATAAAATGGGGAGAAAATATTCATAAAAGGGGAACAGGCACGCTTGGGGCGCATTAGTCGGGAAAAATTAAAAAAACGGCAAATGTGGGGGAACGGGCAACGTGGCCACAGGGGTTATGATGCCTCTGCGCGGTGATGTGCTAAAAAAAAAATGCAACGATGGGGGCAAGACGTGCAGTTGTAACTGGGGTATGCAGAATTGATATGGATGTTTAAGAAAACATCGCCGGTTAAGCGCCTTTTCGGTTGCTTGCTTTTCTCTTCACTGTGCAGTCGGCACTACTCCAAATGTGCGTTTTCCACACGGAGTTGCCTCATGCACCACGGGGATCGCCACCGCTCCACTGGCGACTACGCGCAAAAAAAAAAAAAAAACAACCTTGTACACGCGCGCGCATGCAGGTAGCTTCGTGCAAGCATGTACAAAAGTTGTGCGCCTATTTAACACGTGCCCCCTGTTCACATGCAAGCGCACGTACATTTGTGCGTTTTTGTGTTCCTTTTTAAAAAGATTCACATAAAAAAATCTGCGTGCAAAAAAGTGAAAACGAATATGTTCACATACGTGTTTTATCTTCGGCAAAGGACACGCAAGTAGAAGCTCCTTCAACTTTAAAATGCTTTTAAATAAGCCAAGCCAGCCATTTTTTCCCAAAGGCCCTGGGAAATATATAAACTCGAGAGAGCAACACATGCACGCTTTGCAATGTATATCATATATATATATGTAATTTTTTTTTTTTTTTTAACTCGCCAAATTGTGCAAATATGTGTGCATTTTTTTTTTTTTTTTTTTTTTTTTTTTTTTTTTTTTTTTTACCCCCCCCATTGTGGCAAATTTGGTGCCTTTTTTTTTTTTTTTTTTTTCATGTAGATACTTCTATGAGGTTACTTTGAATTAAATGCTTCCCCTTTTAACCAAATAAGGGCCATATTTTTACGTTAAAAAAAAAAAAAAAAAGTGATGAACAGCTCAGGCTGCCAGTGTGTAATTTTACGTCAACTGTTCGCAAAAATTTCACGTCATTTTAAAAGATAAA
>NW_012192594.1:292889-327552 GCF_000956335.1 Plasmodium fragile | reverse complement strand
TTTTTTTTTTTTTTTTTCTTCCTTTTGTCAAGCCAAAATGTTCGCACAAAAGTAATTATATGTTAAGTACAAATGTGGATTTATTTTTAAAAACCATTCTTGAAAAGCCACCATTCTCATATAATTACCACTTTAAAAAATGTAACATCATGTAGGGGATGTGTGTCTGTATGGGGTCATGCCGCTTCATTCTGTCTCCCCCTCTTTTCCCCTTCTTCAAGGAGTATGCCAAACATAAAAAAAAAAAAAAAATATATATCCCCCCAATGGAGATATGTATTTTCCCAGATTTTTCCGCTCATTGTATATTGAACAATCTTCTTAGTAGGAGCCCATCCACCTGTAGTAGTAGCCTCTAAAATGTCGTCTGTTCTTGTACTGCTTTTTGGTCCTGCAAGTGTGTGTGTGTGGGGGGTCAACGGAAAGGCACTCGGATGAATGTGCACAAAGGAGAAACACAACTAGGGTTGTAAAACAGCCGTTGTTTAGTTGTTATCCCTAAATGGAAGCCGCTGGGTGCAGCTTAAAAAAATCATGCATGTGCCGCATGGGGGTTGATGCTAAACCCAGGGAATTCTCCCACTCTGCACACGCGTATGTATGCTCATGGGTAGACCCAAACGAATGCATGTATGCGCAATTATGCACACTGCGAACGGGTAATGTGCCGTCTCGTCTGCGCGGCGTTTACAATTAAGTTTCGAACCTACACCGATCCACCCTTTGCGTTTGTTTACGTGGGCGCAGGAAGTGAAATGGGGTGAACAGCCGTGATATGGTGAAACACTTGCGCCAGCTTATCCCAATTAGGGGGAAGATTCCCGTATTCAAATTTAGCAGCATGGTGAGTACTACAAAAAAGTGCGTTATGTATAGGTACCTAAATGTGTATGCATAAGTGGATGTGCTTTTATGCGATAAACTATATGTACGTTTTTTTTTTTTTTTTTTTTCTGCCCCACTAAAGCGTTTTCCAATTTTTCAACCGCTTTACCACACCCGTATCGGGCAATGGTGAGAGTGAATTACAGCTCATTAAAAAGGCGTATCGAATGGGGTAGCGAGCAAATCTACGTGAGTGTCGCGCGGTAAATTCCGTCATAGGTTGGTTAATTATGCGCAAGTGACCATATATCCGTTTGCATTTTTTTTTTTTTTTTTGTCCCCCCCTTGTGTGCAACTCTGCCGCAGTGCGAGGCACCACTTCGTTTCAGCAGGGTAAATTTTTATGCCCGACAACGTTGGCACAGTTTTATCCAAGTGAAAAAGGTGTGCTGTGTTGAGGCAGCTCTACAGCTCTTTATTTGGCTCTTCGCCCATTTGCCCATTTGCTTCCTCCCTGCCTGATTTTTTCTTTAAGGGAGGTAAAGAGGCGCAACACGGATTAATGTCCCATGCGAAATGTACACTAAATTGTGTGGAAAAAAAAAGAAAAAAAGGTGCCCTTTCCCTGCCCCAAATGTAGATCGAGAACTGTGTAGTTGCCAATCGTGCATGAAGATAAAAAGCTCATGTTGCGTTTTATTCCCCAATGCGGTAACATCATATAAGCCTTTTTTTTTTTTTGACGTTTATTTTTTCCCCCAGAGGCACAGGTCCAAATTACCCATGGGTGTGTACATGTTCATTTTTTTTTGTTTTTCTTTTTTTTATCGCATCGTAGTTAGTAATACGGCTGGTGAACTACAGGGCAAGGGGCAGGAGAAGAACATGAGGACATGTTTACACATCGTCTGGCGTGTCATGACAGTTGAGAAATGCCTCCACGTACATGTTTCCTCTTCCGATGTATGCACGAAAGGTGAAAGCAATACAAACATGCTGCCAGCACGGAAGACGCTGTTCTTCGTGTGCTAATGTTCAGGCATATGGCCCCAGAAAATGAATGCTTCATCAGATTTGGCAAAAGGGTTAAAGAAAAGGAACCCACTGCAGGTTTTGTCATTTGGTTTATAACGTAGGGTTATGCCTGTTGCCGATGGAGGGAGGCACAAATGGAGCATTAATCCAGTTAAAAAAGAAAAGGGGAAAAAATGAAAAGCATACACTTCCCTGCTTCAGAACACACCACACATCAGTCCTATGCAGTTCGCTTGTGGCACAAGTTGCACACACACCCTTTTGGGCCATTATCCATCCTGAGCCATTTGTGGCCGTGTTCACTCATTTGGTCACTTTCGCCCTTTGCTTGCCCTTTTTTTTTTTTTTTTTTTTTTCATGTAGATACTTCTATGAGGTTACTTTGAATTAAATGCTTCCCCTTTTAACCAAATAAGTGCCATATTTTTACGTTAAAAAAAAAAAAAAAAGTGATGAACAGCTCAGGCTGCCAGTGTGTAATTTTACGTCAACTGTTCGCAAAAATTTCACGTCATTTTAAAAGATAAAAATTGGGGAGCATTCTTCTAGGGGATTTATTTTCCTGCTTCGAACACGTACGTATAGTTCCCTCTGCATTTGCGCTGCTAACCCTGATTGGCATATTTTTATTTACCATTTTCTTTTACGCAGCTTTGCGTTTAACTATTTGGGTGTTAAAAAAGAAAGAAAAAAAAAATTACCCATTTTGTAATTTAAAATTAAATTTTTTTTTTTTGTCTTTTTGGGATTTCTCCTTGTTTTAAATCCATAGTTTTGTTCACTGCTTAACGTCGCGGGGAGGGCGAACGATGGATGGTTCCACTTACACGCACCTCATCCACTGTGCCCTATAGCGTATGCGCCTATGTGGCTTGTGTGTGCAAATCGACCCTCCAGAGTTCTCCTCCTCTGGCGTAGTGGCAACATTGACGCTTCACTTAACATTGTTAATTCGTGTACGCGTCGTTTTTTCTTTTCCATGAGGGCAGAAGTGCACACGAGGGGGGTTACACATGTGTATGCGCATATGTGTGCCTCTTTCCACTCGTTCATTTGTTCTTCCTAGTACATGTATATATATATTTTTTTCTCCGTTGTTTTGGCCTTACTTTTATTTTATTTTATTTTTTCATTCTTGTCAAGTCAAATTTGTTTTATTTTTCACGCATGTTACGCACATCCAGAATTAAACCCAAATTTGTTAACAAATTTCCGACGTGTGGCATGCGATGTGCACCCCATTTTGTGTGTTTGCAACAAACCCATCGAATGCCCATCGTGAAAAAGTGTGGCCTCTTTTAACTTATCGCACAAATGGCGTAGAAAAAAAAAAAAAATTTCTATAAATTCGTTTACGCGTGTGCGTTGTATACACATCCGTTACTACAACATTTGTGTTTGTGCATACATGCTTCGTTCTGCCGTTGCTCCATGGCGCTGACCCCTAAGCAAGCTTCGTTACACCAATCATGCATCCATTTTTCTTTGTTTAAAACACTGGTCCATACGTTGTAAGCATGAGGGGAGATGCGGCATGGGCGAAAGAAAATGTAAAAACTGAGCGACCGTAGAGATTAAAAAAAAAAAAAACATCAATCGAACGGAAATGGCCTAGGTGTACCAACGGAGGTAAATCTCCCAAATCGAGCCAACAACCTCTACGTCCCTTGCCTGGAAGGTGTGCATTTTTTTTCTTTTTTTTTTTCGTTACTTTGCTATTGCTACGTTTTGTTTCATTTGTTGCCATTCCACATGGAGAAAAAAAAAAAAAAAAATGAAAATCCCGCGAAATTGTGAAAATTTAATTTATTTTCCTCCCCCCTCGACCTTTTCAGTGGCTAATTTCCTATCACAGCATGTCATAGTAGAGGATAGGGGTTTCTCCCAAAGGTGATGCCGCGTGCATGATAGCGGTAGTCCCACGTATGCTCCACGTACGCATGTGTACCATTCCCTGCTGCGCGGAAAATACGTTTTTTTTTTTTTTTTTTTTTTTTTTTTTTTTTTTTTTTTTTTTTTTTTTTTTTTTTTTTTTTTTTTTTTTTTTTTTTTTTTTTTTTTTGTCGTGCCTTTTGCGATGCTCTTATGAAGGCTGAAAAATTTTGGCCGACTACATATAGACCATTTTATATGCGAAAATGCGCTGCGTCCAAAAAATGCGCCTACTGTGAGTGGCATGTGCATGGGGGCACGTGATTATATACAGCGTTAACTTGCTTGCACAGTCTCGCGCAGGGATACGTTATGCAATACATATATAGAGCGCACTATTCTGGCTGAGTGTATGGCTGTGGTGGAACTACCTCAGCTTCTTTGCCCGTATGCTTGTACGCGCTACTGTCCCTTCCCCCCACAGCGCTGGCATACGCATATGAATGCATGTCAATGGGAAGTATATGCATTTCACCGCTTAAGTGGGATTCAATAAGCATACAAATTTTATGTATATGTATAATTTTGCATTTATATGCACATATGCTTACGCACCTGCTTTGCTTCTTCTCTCCTCGTTGTGACCATCGGCGCCCTCCCTTTAGCAAAAAGGAGAAAGCGCCAGCGTCACGCACATGTGTAGAAGGCAGTGGCGCAGGCACATATATGTAGTTTTGTCCCAAGGGTTTGAAAAGGCAATAGGTACATACGTATTACATGCATATAGATGTACATATATACATCTACATATATAACATATATACGTATACCCCCCCCGAAAATGCGAGTGGGGGAGAAATTTCTGTCAAGCTGAAATGTGAAAACGTGGTATGCGTGGCGAAGCCAAATGTTACACTCTCCTTACATCCCACAAGCGCCTATGCAAATATAAAAAGCAAATTTGCATAAGTATTATTTACATATACTAAAATTTATGTATAATGTGCATGTATATATATATGCATTTATATTGTATACATAACTTATGCGCCTTTCCCCACTTGCAAACGCTTGTGCAGTCAACCCTCTGTCGTCAGTTGCTTTTTTTTTCCTCCCCCTTTTGTAATTGTCGAACTAGTTTTGCTCCTCCTACACCCCCCCGACGTGAAAAAAAAACAAAAGGTGGCATCCCCCTCTCCATTTGTTAAGAGTGAGCCTCCCCGACCTCGTAACGCATAAAAAAGGGGATTAAGCCCATATGCGGCAAATGTGCATAAGCGTGTAAGCATACGTTGTTCATATGTTGGTGCTCAGGTATAACAATATATATAAATGCCGCCTATTCCCCCCCCCCCCCCCCGCAGCCCTTTTCTTCATCTGTACATGTGAGGTGCATACATATATGTATGCATATGGGGATTGCACATACCTAGCCGCAAATTGGCACGCCCATACCCCTACACGTGCGTGGGCACGTTGGTAGGGCCCCAGTTTTATAGGTGGGGGGGTTAATATCATATAAAGTACATGCAACGCAGCGCGGGGCACATGAAAATAAACAGTTTATATATATATATTATTTATATGTATATATATCCCTGCGTGCGCAGCTCACACGACGCGTATAGAAAAAAAAAAAGAAAAGCCCCATAGGGGGACAAGTAGCAAAATAAAGTGTAGTGGTGTAGCGCTACTTATATACTCCCATCTTAATGTGTAATTTTTATTTTGTGCTTGTTTTGACGTAAAAAAATTACGGGTTTAATTGCATCCTGTGAGAAAATAGCGTTCTTGTAAATTTTTTTTTTTTTTTTTTTTTTCTCTTCTCTCTCTTTAATTCCTTTTTTCTCACATTTCGAATTGACTTAACTGGGATGCTATCGTATGTGATGATACGACAAGATACGTCATATATGTTACGTTGTGGTAATGCAAGCGCAAGCCTGCCGAGGACCCGCGATGCAAGAAAATCACATCACCCCGTTATTTTGAATTCCCCTTTCCTACCACATGATTTTATAGCTTATGCACAAATGCAAAGGGATGGTGGGTATGCAAACCCGAGGTATATATAATATAAGTGCCATATTGTAGGAGAGGGCGTGCATATATATTATATATACATATATACTCATATATACGTCGTGTCACATGTATATATATATATGAGGTATGCTTATTTTTTTTTTTTTTCCAAACATTTACATACTCTCACATGTAGCAAATATATGTTTGTACTTGTAGCAACAAAGGGTGATATTGCTACTTTAATTTTTTTTTTTGTTTCGTCGGTGGAGGGATTCTTAGCCCTTTTTTTTTTTTTTTTTTACAAGTGTCGAAATTTGGTTTAATACCCCCCTGTAAAAATTTTTTTGTTTTTCCTTGCCCCCGCGTATTATTTCCCCCCTTTGACCCTTACCCCCCCTTTTAAAAACCCATTTGCCACTTTTTGCGTTTAACCCCATGTACCATATTGGAACCAAAGTTACCACCCCAACCCCCCCCCCATGAGGTGACGAAGCGGGTACAGGCGTGTGAGCATATTGGTACATATGATGTCATGGAGGTGCACGTGAACCTTAAGGCGAAGTTTTTTTTTTATACCATTGTTTTCCTACTTCCACCACGCGCATGCTATAAAATTTGTCCCCGCTTTCCCATGCGGTACCCCCCCTGTGAGCACGCTTGCGTAAACCCTTCTCGGCCTACGTGATCGCAAACTTCTTTTTTCATGAATCTTAATTTTTTCCCTCCATTTTAGCAGTGCTTACGGGTATTGGTTATATATATATATATTTATATATATATAAAATCCAATTGATTTTATTTTTTCTATCATGTTTTTATAAAATACATGGTACTTTTAGATTATTCATATGTTGGTATTATGCATTCCTTCATTTTTCGTTTCCAATTTTTTTTTTTTTTTTTCCCCTTTTATTTATCCCTTATTAGAAAAGCAAATAAAAAAATCCAGTCATTTTAACAGTTCGAGTTTGATTTTATTTGATAGAGCTTTACGTAAACTCTCTTTCATTGTTTAGATGTATATGTACGTTAGCCCAAGTTAGCCTCGTTTGCAAAGTTTGCCGCGTTCGCGATTGTGTTCCTTCTAAAAGTATTCGCAGCGCTCGCCGTTGCGTAGCCTGTTTTGAACAATCAAAATTGTGAATACCCCCAACCTGCGTGATGCGCAATTGCAGCGTTAAGCATATCCATATGAAAAGAGAGCAGGCGCAAAAAAGGAGGAATGCGAAAGTGAAAGCTTCTAAAGTGAAGGCGCAAGCGACAGCATATGCCCAACGTGGAAGCCGACGCTGAAGCCAACGCGGAAACCAACGCGGAAACCAGCGCGTGTGAAAGAGGAATTTATAATACCTGTTGCGTGCTCGCGTATGCCCGTGCGCTTGTTTTTATGTTTATGAGAAGCTGCTGGCTTTCTCAAAAGCGCAGCACGAGCAAAAGCAAGCGCGCTTGCGTTTGTTTCTATATATGTATGCCCATGCGAAGGCGCATAGAGCATACGTGTATGCACATAATATATATATTTATATGTACCTTTACGTGCATATGCCTCCACTCAAATGCGTGCCTGGACGCCCAGCCAAAGAAGCGTGTTCAATGCTTACGATTTAAGCCTTGTGCCTTTGGCGACTCGTTCCCGCGTTTTTATATGATAATACCATCTTATATTCCCCTATTGGGGGCAACTATACATTGTTCGTTTTTTATTATTTTTTTTTTTTTGAAACATGATCTGTATGCATATATGATTAGTTGAATTAAACGAATTATTTTATATATTTTTATTATTTTTTTTTTTGCATGTGTTCGTGTCTGCACACGTGCATATGCTGTACACGGGTGTATACATGTATATGTTTACATCACCCATTCGTCGTTTCATTCGCCCCAGCATCTTCACATTCGCACGCCTGATCATCCTGTACACTGGAGTGCGCATCTTTGTTATCTTTATTGAAGGAAAGAACGCAATAAAGAGTTGTACATAGGTAGCAAGCACATGTGTTACGAACATTGGTGGGTGTGACTGTATGCACCTCTTCCATGTATGATTTAGTTTGATTTATGACACACGAGCTTGCAAACATATGCTTATTTATTTACTCATCTGTATTTTTTTTTTTTTTTTTTTTACAACGTGCTAACTGCAATATTCCCCCCACCCACCCACACACACTTTGTTTATAATTTGTTATCCTCCCTTTTCCCTACATATCGCTTTTCATTTTCCCGAGTTTCCTTTTTAGTATACATATACATGTTCCTTTGTACATTCACCCGACGGACGTGGAGTGTTTCACACGAGTGAGAGATTAAGCATTATTGCCTCCGCGTCGTCCCATGCGTTTCACATTAGCAGTTTATCTGTTCATTTAGCAGCTAATCTTTTTTTTTTTTTTTTTTTTTATAACTCCTATCTCACCTTTTTGCAGTTTGTTTGAATGCTCATTTTTTTTTTTTTTTTTTTTTTTTTTGAGAGAAAAAAATAGCTAGCTTATATATATAGGCCCAAAATTGCGAGGAGCAAAATAGGCAGGCAAAAGTAGACCAAGTCGATTGCTCTCCCCCCCGCCCCGTCCTATGTGTGATTAATTATCCCGTGTATGAAAAGAAAAAAAAAAAAAAAAAAAGAAAGAAATGTGCTGAGTTTTGCCAACTTTATACATTTGCAATTTCATTTCCCCTTTATAGTTTGATTTTCATTTCCTTTTTTATGTGCGCCTACGTCGCGCTGCGTGTGTTGCTAATTAAATGAGGGTTTTTTTTCACACCATAATTACATTTAACGTTGTCAGTTGGCATTTCCACTTTAGCACTTCGAGTTAACATTTCCAGTTAACGTGAACCGCTTATTTTTTTATTATCTTACACTCACGCCCCTTTGTTCTTTTTTTTTTTTTTTTTTTTTTTTTGGATCGCGTCCTATGCAACCCACGCTCGTTGTTTGATCCTCTACATGTGCATACCTACCTGTATGACACCACGTATGCCCACGCAGCATTTGTTGCGGGCCAGTGTTTCATCCCTTCTCGCGCCATACCCCTGAGGTGTAGCATAAGCACACAGACACATATATATTATATATATATATATATATATATATATATATATATATATATATATATATTATACACGTACTCTTACATATGCATACACATCCGCGAGCACACATAGTCACATATTTCTTCTGCACTAAGAGAGTTCCTTTGGAGCGCTGTGGTTTTATGTTTCATTCGACATTGTTATATCACTGTGTTTCGATTTTTTTTTAAACCCCTTTGAGGTTTTTATAAGTTGTCATTTGTGAGCACAACAACCCGGGCTCACTTTTTATCGTACGCCCATTAGTCATCTTTGCGCCTGTTTATTATTCTCCCACACCCCCGAATACACATACCAGGCTACTCCAGGTCCATGCGAGTCTAATTCCACCTCCATACCCCTTTTTATGAATTTCATTATTTATTTATGAATTGGCTCCAGTTTGATATTGCTCCACCACTACAAGCAAACGGTTTCCATTGTGAGCCATTAAATTGAACGCCAAGTGGAAGAACGAACTTTCATTGTGCATGATCACAAAGTTGCATGTGTTTTATTTTTTTAATACGTGTGTTACACAACAGTGTGTGTACACGTTTTCGTGCCTAAGTAGTAAAAATAATAAAAAAAAAAAAAATAATAAATTAAAAAAAAAAAAAAAGAACCATCGCGTAAGCGAGTTTTAATTATTATCACCAGCTTCCAACCCTCCTGCTACCCTGTCACCTGAGAATACTGGAAATAATGGAAGGAGTGCCCAAAGAGTTGAATGCCCGAAAAGATGATCAGAGCGGGAAGAAGTCGACCCCTGCGAAGTCTAACGATGATGCTGCGCCTGTAAATGGAAAGGGGGCAGGTAAAGGCAGCAGCAGCAGCACCTGCAACAGCGCCGGAGCCACCGCGACCACTGGGACAAGTAGTGGGGGTGCCAGTGGTTACCTATTCAATTGGATAGATCGATTTAATAGCCTTAAAAAGGTTGAGAAGAAGGTGGAAGAAGAACAAAGTGGTAATGTGAAAGAGCCAAATAAGAGTAATGGTACCGACGAAAAAGGAGACATGAAAAAAGGACTGAACAATGCGAGTGGTGATGGTGATGCACAGAAGGGGCAAGATGCGGATCTCGTCGTTAAGAGTGACAAAGGCAGTGGTAAAAAGGGCCAAGAGAAAGCGCCCGAGAAAGGGGTGAAAGGAGGAGAAGAAGAAAACCGCAGCAAGGAAAGTGGAGAAAACGCCGTAGGTGTGGAGGCCAGCTGCGATAAAAGAAACCCCCAGGATAAGATCGACGAGGGAGCAAGTGAATCCGTTTCTTGTGACAATGGAAAGAAAGCAAATATGAAGGGAGCTCGAGAGAACAAGGAAAAGCCAACGAATGCTTCGGACTCTGTGAAGGAAGGAGATGCTGATACGAGCAACGATAGTGTAAGCAACAAGGCGAAGAGTGGCGGCCCATCCGATCGCGGCATCTCAGATCGTATTCTCTCCGACCGTGAAAGTGGAAACTGCAATGAGGACCCCTTGATTAAAAGTTTATGTGATAAGGAGCTGGCCAAGGTACAAGAACTAATTAAACAAATAAAAAAAAATGAAGAGCTGTACAATGACGAGCTAAACGGAGATCTGTTCTTCCTCTACGACGAGCTGTATCACACGCTCCTGGACCGCCTAGAGTCTGCAAACCTGAAAAATAAAGACATGAAGAAACTCATAAAAAGGGAGATGGAAAAGTTTAAGGAAAATCACAGCATTGTGTCGGACTACCTTAGGGGTTGCGAACACGAAGTGAAAGCGATGCTGGTGAGTTGTGGCGGTGATGCTGAACAGGCTGCTGAAAAATCGGACGAAAAATCTGGTGAAAAATTGGACGACAAATCAGCTGAACAGTCAGGTGAAAAATCGGGTGAAAAATCAGGTGAAGAGTCCCGGCAGCAGTCGGCGAAGAGCCAGCAGACACCCCCCCGGCAGCTCGACGAGGGAATGCTGAGTCAAGTCAAAAAGTCCTTTCACCAATATCTAGAGCAAAAATTGAAGGACGATTATTATGATCACAGCGCGTTGGAAGAGAATTTGCTACACAACAGAAATCTGAGCTTGCTCTTCCTTCTCTTTTGTCAGAAACACATTATCCATTTTGTGCAGGAGGTATTTTCCACCATGTGCATAATTGTTGAGGAAGGTGAAAAGTGCAAGACTCAAATGAGCTCCCTGTTGAAAAGACTCAACTGTATGAATCTCATTTTACATTTCCTAATCACGACGAATGAGCGGAACGGTGGTGTGGAAAACAGTGCTGTACATACAGGCGGCACCACTACTGCGTACATGCAAGGATTGCACAACGACATGATGATGTGTGTAAACGGAGTAACAACACAGGTGCGAATGGATTTGGTAGAGAACAAGGATTACATGGATGTCAAGCGGGAGACAGAGGAATTGGGTGAAAATGACGATCAGAATAACCACCTACACCCAGAGCTACATTTGCATCACCAGGAACTGGCGAACAAAACAAATTTCAGCGCATTAAGCAATGGGAGCAACAAAACCAGCAAAATTAATAAGCTTACCTTAAACAAGAAGACCTTCAACTACTTCCGAAAGGACATGAACGAAACACAAGTCAGTCTGTCCACATGCTTAACGGATACATCTGTTGTTGATAAGAAGGTGCGTGATAAAAATGGAAAGAAGAAAGTTATGAGTAATGAAAATGGTAGCAGCAGTGTAGTGGCCCCAAGCAGCGATAAGGGAGTGGGAGGCGTGCCTTCCCCTAAGAAGACACCTTATGAAAACACAGGCAGTGGTAGCGTCAGTGGAAGTGGAAAAAATGCACAAGGGAATGGCGTGACGAATGATTATTTCAGCGACATGATGGTTTACATTTCGTGGGTCCCCAAAAGTGCCCGGTGCCAGTACCCATTGGAGTTACCAAAAAACTCAGCAGAGAGAAATAAGCTAGCTGAATACATAGAAGCAAAGGAACAAATGCTTTACATTCTCAAACTCATGGGATATGAAGAAATTGATAATATATATTTTCACCCCCCAAAAGGATCTCATATCAAAATAAAGTTTAAAACTTTAGCCTGTATGAACAAATTTTTAAAGGCGTATAAAAATACCCCTGATAAATGGAAAGAGGATATGTTCAATTTTTTCAACATCCCTTTGAGAAGCAGCATATCCGTGAGGGACCTTCGAATTGAAAGAGCTGTCCCCAGATCCTCAGCTGCAGAGTTTAAGAAAATAAAAAAAATGAATAAAAATTATCAGGACTTGTTTTTATTCAAGGATAATTATAATCTTTGTGAGGATGGTAATAGCAGCACTTCCAAGATGGAAAAAGTGAACCTACATTACGATGCCTTTAATAAGCACATCATTGTACATAATAAGGGTGCAGGTAATGCAGCTGCTGCTACTGGTTCTGGTTCTGCTTCTGCTTCCCTTGGTGTTGTTCCTCCCACTGTAGCAGGTGCGGTGGTAGTAACGGATGATCACGAACACCACCACAATGGAGCAAGCACCCATGTTAGCCTGAAAAAAAATGTTGATCAGAGAAAAAGTATTTCCAAGATGAAGGGCATTATTGGATCAATGGGTGGTGACCTTAACTCTGGGGTTATGCACGGCATAGGTGGAACTCGATCTCCCCTCGACGACCTGCACAATGCAAATATGGCTTTGGGTATGGACGCTGCTAGTACCGCTTCGTATGGAGGCCTGGGCAGTTTTGGCGCTTTTGGAGGCGGAATTTCTAGCCCCATTTCCAGCGGCATGACGAACATTATTGGGGGGGGTGTCGGCACCAGTAGTAGCCACCTGAACGGCGCGGGCAATGGCATGAGCAGTGGCATCCATGCACACCACCCCTTCTCAGCACACAACAACACCAGTACCACCACCACCACGGCCACCGCAGTGATGATGCCTAATGGAATGCTCAACAAGGTTAGCGGCAGTAGCGGCAACTCGCTGCACGGAGTTTATATGGGTGGTAAAAGTGGAGCGAATAATATCAGAGATGAAGGAAGAACCTTCCTAGCAGGTACCCAGATGGGAAGTGGTGTGGTCAGTGGGGTTAGCGGTATGGGAAGTAGCATGGGAAGTAGCATGGGAAGCAGCATCAGTGGGCACTACGGCAGTCACATGGGAAGTCATTTAGGAAGTCACTTAGGAACGCATTTAGGCACCCACTTAGGAAGCCACCTCAACAGCGACACCTTCAACCACTGCTCGAGCGGCAGGATGCACAGCGGCTGCCTCAGTAACAAAGGAGGAACCGGAAAACCGAATTACCCCATTAACCATAATAACACCATGTGTACGTCCAGGAGCTCCTCGAAAAATTTGTACCTCATGAAGAGCGCCAAGAACGTGAACAGCAAAGGTAGTTGCATGGGATTGGGTAGCGGTGCGGCTGGAGGAGTAGGAGGGTCAGGATCCTTTCTGTCCACCTCTAAGTTCCTCGGTAGTGGCAATAGCAGCAACAATAACGGCATGCATGCACTAAACAAGGATTTCCTCACCAATGGAAGTTACACTTTAAAGAAGCAGACCCACTATGCATCCTTCTCAAATAACTCCAACGGAAATATGAACTCTCTGAGTGACCATATGTATGCCTTCAATAGTAGCGGGGGAAGTACGACCAACATGAATGGATTAAACGGGTCTAATAATGCAAATCGTATGAACGGATTAAGCGACGTTAACGGTGTACACACAATAAATGGAGGCGTCATTGGTAGCAGCGGCATAGGTAGCCACAATTATGGAAGCAGCAATATCCGCGTTAATACCATTAACAATAACACACAGCTGAGCAACAACAACAGTAATAATAATTCTACTAGAGGGACACAAAACGAGACCACCAGTTTGAATCACTTCTCCACCAGTGCAGCACACCTGGACGCGGCGACACTGACTAAGGAAAAAAATTATTTGCGTGGGTTTAAAAATTGCTACATGGGTAGCTTTGGAGGAGGAAGCGCTTATTCAGAGAACAACCTAAACAACAGCTGTACCAATAGTTGTAGTAACAGTCACGGGTTGATTGGATGCTCTCATGGAAGAGTCGGCGGGGCAGAGTCGTCTTTGAAGTCTCACAATGTAAGTTGCAACGACAGTGGAAGTGCTAGTGGTGGTAATTGTCCTAGTAATAAATACGGATCCGATGTAGCTAACCAAAAGTATGGAACCCAAAATGATGATATGAAAGAAGATTTTAAAAATTTGATCAACATAGATTTTATTAATGACATTGATATGGACTTTGACGAGAAGAACAATGATCATATGTCCGTGCACAATGCCAGTGACCACAACAATGGAAATGTGTACAAAGGGTTCCACCACCTTCATAATAGGAGCACGAATAATGGCAAGCAGTTCAACGCGTTAGGCAGTTGCATGAGCGAAGGACTCCTGAGCGGCAGCGCCACGTGTGTGGGAAACTGCCTGGGAGAAACGTGTGTAGGCAGCTGCAACGGAAGCAACAGCATAAAGGCGCGCGACTTTGACAAGTTCGAAAAATTTGACAAGTTTGAAAGCTACGACAAATTTGAGAGCTATGATAAGTTTGACAAATTTGACAAGTTTGACAAATTTGAGACGTATGATAAGTTTGACAAGTTTGACAAATTTGAGACGTATGATAAGCTCCCCTTTGAGAACATGAACCACGAACCCAGTTACCGCATGAACGGAGAGGAAGATGAGGAGGGCGAAGAGGTGGATGCAGATGCAGAGGCACAAGATGTAGATCACTTCAACGACGAAATGAACCTCAGCGGAAACCAGTTTGCCCACTCCAATGCCACTCTAAGTAACAAGAATAAAATTGCAAGTGCCTGTGGAGTCACTGTTGATGATCATCGCACTGGGATGATCTTGTCTGAAGGTTTCAACAACAAGTACTTCTGTGAAGACAATCCAAAAAGTTTATACAATTATTATAATAGTCCTAGCGGAGGTGGTAGTATAGGAGGAGGAATGCTTGCTCACACTACCTCCACAGCCACCACTGGCAATAAGAGTAGTTTGCACGTGAATTTAAGCACAAGTGGAAACAGCGCACATAATGGGAGCTCAGCAATGTTGGGGGAAGCTACCTTGAGTAATAATAATTATAGTGGAGTTATGGAGCCATCAGAGAATGGCATAGTTACTTCTTCTGCAGCAAATGGATTAGCCAATTCCTCTGGTAACTCTACCACCAACTCAGTTGGCAACAACGCCTTGACGAACACCGGCTCTTCCCTTTACCGAAACACCTTGACCCCTAAATTGTACATTGATGCCATCCCCGTGAACAATACCTTTGGAAAATATGATGAGGGAAATTTTTGTGACGTAAAGAAGGAAGACAAGATGAGAGCAGCAGGAGCAGCAGCAGCAGCTGCTGGAGTAGGTGATTATGATTTAAAAATGAGCGAAGAGGATGCAAATAAAGGCTTTTTAAGTTACTCCTTTCAATCATCACGTGTCGACAATGAGCAAAGTTTTTCAGACAGTTACGTTAACTTCTTTTGATTTATCCCCCCTTCTCTTTTTCCCTCTCCTTTAAATCGAGATAGAGACAGGGAAATTTGGACTATGAAAAAAAAAAAGACGAGGAGATCGGATAGACTCTTTCTCTCCTGTGCATTTGAATAGCCAATGCCATTTTGGCATTTTTATACCCCAGTTGTGTTTACGCGCAACGAGTCACACACACACATATATATGTATATATATATAAATAAACAAGGAAAATATATATAATTGGTACCTTTTGGTATGTTTTTTATTTTTTTTTATTTTTTTTATTATTTTTCATTCGAAAGTCGAAACTTGTTTAGTCCGCATTTGTGAACATATATATGAGCCACACAAGACACAACACACCTTTTTTTATCTTGATCGGTTGATTGATTTACCCCTGCCGAGGTTGACATTTGAAATTATTTTTTCTTTTTTTAATTCATATGAAGAATGCGCCCCTTTTTTGAGGAGTCATCCCCCTTATATCCATATTTTAGTTTGGTTATTTACTGCGGCTAAATCGGGAGTGGCACGTTTGTGCGAGAACGGGAAATTTATCCCGGCCCTTTTTTTTTTTTTTTCCTTTTTTTTTTTTTTTTTTGAAGTTTGAGAGATGCCTTATTCAGTTGTATATAAGTATCTATGTGTGTACTTATTTATTTATTCTTATTTATTTGTTTATTTTTATTTTAATTAAAATTAAAGAAAAAAGAAACTAGCTAAATTTAAAAAAAAAAAAAAAAAAAAAAAAAAAATAGCTGTATCGGTGGAGGGTAAAGAATTACACCCCCCCGTTACCTTCCTCCTCGTATCATCACCGCCATTTGGGAAGAATCAGACTGGCATGCAGGGGGGAACAAGTGCCTTGTCCCCGCGGCGCCTAGACATTACTACGCTACTTCCCTTCTTGCATTCACTTAGCCTCGGTTACTCTGCAAAAATCATTCGTGCTTGCGAATTGGGGCATCCCTGTGTATGTAACACACATGCAATTGTGTTAGGCATCCCCCTCCCTTTTGTTCCAATGTTCAGTTTTAGCTTTTTTCCCCGGTGTGAATTTTTCATGAGGGGGAGCTACTCACATGCTGTTCGATTAACTGTAACTTGCAAGCGCAGTGTGTCAAAACGCGTTTGGATGATCTTCAACGGGGGGGGGAGGACATTTTTTTCCAAAAATGGGTAGCCCTTTTTTTGTTCTTTTTTGAGTGCGAACTTGTTTTTCTCCTTCGTGTGGCAAACCAAGTGGATGGGGGGTCATCTGCAGCGGCGCACCTGAGTAGGCAACACACAACAAGCTTACACAGGTCGCATATATGATTGCATCGCCTGTTTGTAGGTGTCCCCAATGTACATACAAATAATGCCGGTGCGTAAAATGTCCTTGGACCACTCTACCCCTCCTTTCACTTTACTGTCCCCTTGGAAACAAAAAAATCCCCCTTTTGGCCAAACGAATTTTCACTCGTCGGGTGAGGGGAGAGGGAGGAAACCGAAGTGGAACATGTTTTCTCACCCAGAAAAAATTGCAAAAAAAAATGCAAACAAAATAAAAATAAAAATCCCACCGCTTCTTCCTTAAACATTGTCCCCATCCGTATGTTATTATACCCAGCCGTTCTCTACACTGTATAAACTTGCGAAAGGGGGGTGGTGGGGAGAGGGAGACGCACATGACACCTTTTCCCACTTTAACCCATTTTTATACCACGTCATTTGCGCTTCCCACCCCTAAATATGCTGGACGAAAGGCAAAGAAACCTACAGAGGTACTCTTTATATTTGGAAAAGAAGGACCTCGTTTTTAAAGGGAAGAAAAAAAAAAACGATCTAAAGAACATTTTATATTTCCCATCTTTGTTTTGGTTCAATGGGCAGTTTTGTCCCCCCATTCCCTACTTCACTTTTGACCAGCATGAGGAAAAGGGAGGGGCAGGAGAAGTGGGGACAACACCATACCCGGAGGAAGAAAAAAAATCTCCATTTAAAGTAAAATTGGTTGATTTCCTAACCTGTGGGGTCCACAAAAACAGTGTCATTGTAAAGAGAGTTGTAAAAAATGAAGTCTTGAGCGTAAGTATGTTTAGCGACATGAAAGTTGTGTCGTGCGTTTTTTATGTCAACATGGAGTATGTACTTGGTCTGGGTCCCTTCTTTGGCACAACCAGGAATCCATTTTTTTTTTGTTTATCCTTGGCTACTTTGGGGAAGGAGAGTTCTGAAACGGGGGAGACTCGGCTAGGGGCCCATGAGGCAACAAAAGGGGGCAAGTGGCCAGACAGAGAGGCAAAAATGGGATCGTCTTCAGATCCCCTTGGGAGGGAAAAAAACTCCTTACTCAGCTGCGACCTAAGAAACGCCCTGGACACGGCCCCTCCAGAGCTCCTCCTCTACAACGAAAAGAAAGAAATACACCTCTTCAATTATATAACAAACAAATCTCGTTTAATCACAAGGGAAAAAATACCAGTGACGGCACTACAGTATACCTTTTTGCACATAAGCGAACACAACAGTCTTTACAACCAAATGGAGACAGATGTGTATGAGGGGAGCATAAGGATTGTGGACCTCGACCAAGTGGAGAAGCAGATTTGGAATAAGAACCGATACTGCTTTGATGTTCTGCAGGGGTGGCTCAGCGGGGCTAGGGATGGACAGGAAGCATGTAAGGGAATCCCCTGCGGGCAGTGTCGCGTGCACAAAATTGTGAAGCGGATGTTCTACGTGCTTATATATGGAGACACCGAAGGAAACGTTTACTTCTTAATCCCGGAGAAGGAAATAAAAATAAAAAAAAACTTCAGAAGAGGGGAAAAAATACACCTCATCGAGACCAACGTGAAGGCCTACTTGAACGCCGAAGGTGGTGACAGCCGCATAACGACTGCGTTGCGAAGCAATGTGCATGTCTTTTTAGCCTACAGGGACTGCATCTTGGTTTTTAATTTGCCCTTGTATGAACCCCTTTTCGTGGTGAACGTCGCGAATGAGGTGATCTTCTGCCTCAGTGCCTGTCTTAGCGAGAGCGGTGAGGTGTACTTCTCCTTCTCCACGCAGAGGTGCGTCAGAATTGGGGAAGTCTCGCGGGGGGGCGAGGTGGTGCATGTAGAGCTAGACGCCACCCAACTGGATAACATGAAAGAACATGCTGCGGAGGGTAGCGCAAACCCAGTTCAGCACACTGGGAACCCCGTACACAACTCCAAGCAGCAAAAGAGCCACACTTGCGTGTGCTTTGGAAGGGACAACGACCTCTACATAACAAGTGGCGACACGGGAACAATCCACAAATATAATTTGAAGCAAAAACAGATCACTCATAAGTATGACCCCCGATGTAAGAGAATCTTTCATTTGTCCATCTGCACGCTGAATGGAGAAGACTTCGCATACGTATACGACGCAGAGAAGTACCTTTGTCTTTTCCAATTCAGCAACCAAAAAAACGTGTACAAAGTTTTTACCCTTTCTGTGTGGGTCTATCAGATTCTTTGTTTTCGAAATAACGTCATCTTCTCCCTTGGAAATGAAAACGTGTACCATCTGGAGGTCAAAAAGGACGGCGGCGGGGGGAGCAGCGGGGGGAGTGACGGCGGGAAGATGCGCCTCGCAAAGCCGTTCTACTCCCAGCGCATGAGCGTCTGCACGTACCTGACGAATCATCTACACCTACCACTCGTAGCCTTTGTAAACAAAAAACAGCAGTTCGGTTTTTTTTCCCTCATGGATGCTCAAAGGAGAAGTGTGACTGTCCCGCCCATACGAGAAAATGAAAATGTCTTTTCTCTGTGTTGGTTTAGTTCAAGGAAGGAATTGGAGGTGGTCGATTTTGATGAGGCGGGTAGTGACGATCTGACTGTTGGAGATCCCCTCACACTTAATCAGTTTACACATCAACATAGAGGAACGAAAAATAAAAAGAAGGACGACAATGTCCGAATCAATACACACATGGCACACCTAATACAGAGCAACCCTTACGATACATACCTGGCTGTGGTGAATGAAGACACGTTGTTCCTTTATAACGTCCTGACCAACCAAGTGACAGATTTAAAGAATTATTTGAAAAAGGCAATGCCAGAATTTTATGGAAAAAAAAATTTTCTCAAATCTACGATTTATGAAAAAGTATGTTACGTTTTTATCTTTTCAGAAAAAAATATGTTTTTTATCTTTGACCAATATTTCACATGTTGCTTGCGAACCATAAGTGTAGATGATCGCATTATCCGCTTCTACCTTCGCGATGGGTACCTCTTTATTCACTCCAACACGTGTATTTATTTTACGTCCATAAGGAACGCGCTTTCCCTCTTTCCTGAGTTAGCCCGACAGGGAGGAGGGGCGGATACGCAGGCTCAAAAATTATTCTTCACCAAGGTGGATACGGCAGAAACGTTTAAAATTGCTCTTTTTGATTTTCTCTGCCTGGGGGAAGAAACGTACTTTGCTGTTTTTACCAAGCGGAAGGAGATTCTTGTGTATAGGATGCGCACGCGGGCAGGCGACGACATCGGGGGGGGCCACAACATTGCGCAGGGACACAACATCGCGGAGGGCGCGAGTGCGGACGGCGGTAACGAAGGGGAAGGCAATAAACAAGGCGACGGCGGCGACGCGAGTGCGGACGCCCAGCTGGTAGCCCAGTTTCTCAGTTTTTACAAATTCGAACACTTAAACAAAGTTGGAAGCATCCTCAGCATGAAGTTTTTTTACTGTTTCACCAAAAGGCGGGCGTACTTAATTTTCGGCGGCCTGGAGCAGTTTCTCTTTTTCTGGGACTTTCTCAAGTACCCCCTCGTGCGCCGGGGAGGGGGCGACGTGAAGAGAATCAGCGCAATGAGCGGCTTGAGCGGTTTGCGTTAAAGTGGGTGTAGGAAGATGGGCAAACAAAAGGAGGGGCGACGTCTGTGTCACGTGGACATACCCAGCTGCCACCCCGCGGGCATCACCGAATGCTCACGTCGTACGTGCGAACGATCTCGCTCACCAACTTTTCGTGCAGTTCCTTCACGAGGCCTCTAAAGGTGTGCTGATCCTGCGGAAGGGGGGGAAACGGAGGCGGTTGTGTGTGGATCATGAAGGGCTTATAGTAGTGAGTTGTGACGCGTTGCGCTGGATTATGCCGCTCAACTTCGTTGAACCGAGCGACCTACCCGTATGCTCGCCGGCGCGGCGTACAGAAACTTGTATGTGTAACTGGTCCTGCCAGAGCCTTCATGCGTGAACACATCGAGAAGTAGAATCCGCTTGAGCAAACGACTGCCTTCCACAGGGGGTGCAAACTGAAGAACCGTTTTTGTGAAGAGCTCCGTGTCCCACTCCGAGTTGACATAAAAAGACACATCTCTCTCCTCGTGCCGTACATTATATAAATTTAAAAAGTACAGAAATGAGTCGCTCTTTGGTCGATTCGGATCCCTTTTCCTCGACAACCGATTCAGTAATGCATTCCTCAAATGGGTTCCCTCCAACTTTGGGGAATCTACTAGGATGTTTTCATCACCGATGGGTCCTCCCGTAACGGCTGGCCCATTTGTTTGAACCGATACATCTCCATTTGTGTCTCCTCCTGGAATATCATCATGTCCAATCATGTTTGTAATTGTGCCTTTTCTCGAACCCTCTGTGTTCGTTTTTTTTGTAAATAAAGTATTCCCTCCCGTGTTCGTAATGTACAAATATAGGTCACGTATTCTGTTGACCTCCCACATTATCATGGCGATTCTATCTAACCCTAACCCTATGGCTAAGTAATCACCTACATCATACTGCTTCCATTTGCGAAACAGGATTTTTTGCTTTAAAATTCCACAACCCAAAATTTCAACCCATTTGTCATTGTGATAAAGTTCTGCTTGCAAAGAATGATTGGTAAAATCGAAGGAGTCTTTCCTTATCCTCCATTTGTGTGTCCTTCCAAAAATTGAGTCCAGCATTGAACAGAGAAAATACAGGAGCTGTTTCTTTTTTCCTACCAGTTCGTTTTTTATTTTTATATATATATCCATTTGGTTAAAAAATGGAAAGTGCAATTTGTCAATATTGTCTTTTCTGAAAACGTTGGAGATGATGAGGAAGTTTTCTGTTTCTCTGTCTACCTGTGGCGGCGCGAAGAGGGACTTTCCTGGCCTTGATGTTTCTTCGCTTCGGAGTGAAGTTTGGCAATACTCACGCAAGGCGAGACGGGGCACTCCCTCCTCCCCCTCCGCTGCTTCTTCAACCGTGCATTCACTTTGTATGACCGTTTGGTTGGTGGGTATATCCCCATTTAGTGTCCCTGCCCCACGCTGTGGAACGTGTGTCCCCGTTTGTTCCCCCCTTAGCAAGTGACACACATGGGGAAAGAGAGACGTCGCCTGGGGGATGTACAAAAGGGAGTCTGAAAAGTAAAAGTTATTCCTCGCAGACGTGGTATCATTCGTGTTTTTAATCAAAATATCATTAAAGCATAAATTTCTTTGGTACAGTGGGCACTTGTTATAAACTACCCAGAAGGCAGACTGCCTTTTCAGGTGATCAAGGATCTTCGTCGTTACATGGTGGATGGGATGATTCTTAATGGTGTACACATATTTAAATCTGCCATAATTGATTATGTCATTTTTTACATGGTAACTGTTGCTCAGTTTTGACAACGTGAACTTACTTATGCAGTGGTGAGGGGGGTTGTTAAGGCCGCTGTAGCAGCGCCTAAGTTGCGTGGAAAAGGCGGCTAATAGGAAGGTGTGGAGAGCAAAGAAGAGGCGCATTTCAGAGGTAGGAAAAAAAGGAGAGAAGGCCGCTGGGGAAGGGAACTACGGAAAGAAGCCGCAAACAGAACCAAACGGCGGAGTTTCATAGTTCCTTCCACTTATCCCCATTCTGCATTTTGTCAAAATTGAAAAAACAAAAATGCCTGAATAGTCAGCACAATTTTGCGCATTTCAACAAAATGGCTATTTTTTTTTTTTTTTTTTCTCAATTATGCCTGAACCATTCATACAAAAAATGGGGCAATTTGCTCCCTCGCGTCGTTCTTCAGTTTGTTCTCCAGTTCGCGCTGCTGTTCTCGGGTAAGAGGGCGCACAGAAAGGGGCATACACACATGGGTGCCGCAGCCTGCGAACAGGTCACTCTCGACAAGTGATGCGCGACACACGACGTGCGACATGTGCGACATCCGGATGGGGTGAAACATGCTGCTGTGTCGCTGGTCTATATGACATGGCTCTGCGCTCGTTAACATCGCTGCGCTACTCGAGTAGAGAAAAGTGAATTAAAAAAACCAAGAATGCAAGGCTCAAATTCGCCATGGAATTTTCCCGTTTTGAGATTCATACCACCCCGAGTGTGCGAAGTGTGGGGGGAATTTTGCGTGAGTAGATAAATAAAAACGAAGGGGTGAATAAACCGGCGCGCTGTTAACACGCGTGATCAGGTGAACAATTAAACGCATGGACTAATGCAGGATTGATTAATTATCTTAAAAAAAAAAAAAAAAAAAAACAGGCACAGGGGTACTCTCCATGCAAAATGCAAAAGTACAACTGCGCGTGTGCATGCATACACACGTTTGCTTATTTTAAAAGGAGTCAAAAAAAAAAAAAAAAAAAAAAAAAAAAATGAACGGCGGCAATGTGGAGGAACCTGGCTGTGGGAAGTCCTGACAAGGGGCACAGAAGAGAGAAAAAAAAAATATTTAAAAAGGAGTAAAAAAAAAAAAAAAAAAAAAAAAAAAAAATTGACAGGGAAAAATAAAGCGGCTTAAGATGGGGGAGGCACAAAGGGTACCATGTTCATGTCCATTCTGCTAATTTGTTCGATCTGTCCTCTGTGCTAAACCGTGTGAGTCTACTTCCCACTCGTGGAGGTTGCACCCACCGTTCTCTGATCCCTCCCCCCGCTACACACACAAACAACCTCTTACTCATCGTAGTTGTAGCCGTCGTCTTCATCCTCCTCTTCCTCCTGTACGTCGTCCTCCTCATCATCAATATCATCCTCATCTTCCTCTTCATCATCCTCGTCGTCCTCTTCATTCTCCAGGTCATCCTCATCCTCATCCTCATCATCGTCCATATGGTCTAGTTTCCTCCTATACGCTCCAGCCCTTCTATGCTGCTGCAGGTAGTTGGGTGAGCTGATGCTTGAGTCGAGGATTCCCTTGTCCTTCTTCTCACTGTCCACCATCATACACTCTGTCGTCAAAACCATACTAGCTATACTACAGCTATTTTTAATAACACTTATAATAACATTGGTACTGTCAATAATTCCATTTTCAACCATATTCACAAATTTGTTTGTATTAACATCATACCCAAATCCGTATTTGTCTTGTGAATTCAAAATAATTTTCACAACGTTATCTCCATTGACTCCAGCATTATCTGCTATTTGCTTGGTAATTACATCTAAGCTGCTGACTACTATATTTGCTCCCATTTTTCGGAGTTCCAATTCAGATTCTAAGTTACCCACTAGATCTAAATATTTCTTATCTTCTTGGTTTCCTGTGTTTTTAAGTTCTTCTTCAATTTTCTTATGTATTTCGTTTAAGAAATTTGATTTGATTATTTCTAAATAGGTGACTCCTCCTCCTGGGACATACCCAATGTCGATAGCACTCTTCACTGCATTGGTTGCATCCTCATATTTAAACTTCCTCTCTTTCTGTTCCGTTTCTGTATTTCCTCCGATTAATATTTTGGCAATACCACCTGACAAGGCAGCTATTCGCTCATTTAATTTTTCCTTGTCATACTTAGATGTCGTTTCTTCAAACTCTTTTTTTAAGACTTTAATTCTGTCGTCTATTTGATTCTTGTATTCCTCTTTGGTGATTAAACTGGTTCTATCTTTTTTTACAATGAGTGTATTTGCACTTCCCAGCAGCGTCAGGTAGTTGTTGTCAAAGGAGCTCATGTTGTTGTGGAGGTTGTTCAGGTCCAGACCCACGTCCGCACTTATGTATTTGCTGTTCGTCACGATGCACAGATCCTTCAGGTAGTCCTTACGCCTGTCTCCAAACGAGGGCGCTCTTATGGGTACCTGCAGCAGGGGGGTGGGTGGGGGTTATTAATGTTAAAAGGGTTTTCTCACGCAAATTGCAAGGCGGCCCACCGGGACGCGATTTAGAGTAAATACGGGACTCTCCTGAGTCGCGCACATGGACGGATGCGCCGCGCTCGCTGCGAACTCCTTCGTCGGAAGACGGCGCCACGAGGAGGACTTTGCCCCCTGGGTTTTTCCCCCATGCATGTGAGAGGGCGGTACCATAGCAAGTTAACCCTGGCTTAAGGGTTACTCCACTTCTGCACCCTCTCTGGTTTTGTTCTGTCTCCACTTTTTTTTTTTTTTTTTTTTTTTTTTTCGCGCAAAAAAAGGGGGTGAAATTTGCGCGCTATACGCGTGGAGAGGGGTAGCAGCGGCGTAGCGGCGCAGCGGCACAACAGGGTATTCGCTTCGCAGCGTAACCGCTTCTGAACTTGGCCACTTCTCAGCGTATCCGCTTCGCAGCGTAACCGCTTCTCATCTTGGCCGCTTCTGAACTTACCACTTTGATGGCGCCCTTGAGCTTGTTTATGATGAGCGTCTGGAGGACTTCGTTGCTGAAGTCGTCGGCGATGATGCAGAGTGGCTGCTTGTTCTTAGCAAAAATTTCCAAAATAGGTAAAATGGATTGAATATTATCAATATTCTGATCCGTAATGAGGGTAGACACATTATTATATTCTATGTGGTCTTTATTTTCATTGTATAAAAGGTAGGGGTTAATAATTCCCCGGTCAAAATTATAACCTTCTGTGAATTCTAATTTGTCGTTAATATCTGCATTGTCGTCTAAAATTATTGCAGCATTTTTCCCGAGCTTGTCATAAGCATTTGCAATGATGCTTCCCATATGTGTATCATTATTACTAGCTATGGTGGCGATGTTTAAAATGTCCTTATACGTTTTAATTGGGGTAGATAATGATTTAATTTTTTCTATAATCATTTTTGCAGCTATTTGTATTCCTTTTTGTATGGGGATAGGGTTGTGATTTTTATTCACTTGTTCAATTCCTTTCCTTGTGATGGTAGCTGTCATTAGTGCTGTGGAACTTGTACCATCTCCTGCTTTGTCATTAGATATGTTGGTACTCTCCTGCATTAACTTGACTCCATTATTTCTCTTCCTATCCTTTAATGAGATATTTTTTGCAATTGTCACTCCATCATTAATTATTAATGGGCTTCCATATTCTTTTTCCAGGAGTACATTTCTTCCTCTAGGACCCAAAGTTAGCTTCACTACATCTGAGACAGTTAAAATGCCTCGTAATAATTCATTACGACATTCATTTCCATATATAATATCCTTTCCCTTCACTTTATTTTCAGTCATTTTAGCTCTCACGTAATTTTCCTTCCTTCTGCTTATCAGTTTGCTGTTGATATATTTGAGCTTTTTGTTCAGGAGCCCTCTGCGCTTGCCGCATACTCCTCTTTTCCGCTTAACGCTTTTCCCACACTTGAGCAGGCAGCCCAGAAGGGCCACTAGTAGGAACACTACGGCGGGCCTCAAGTTCATCTGGTGGGGAGAGAGTAGCCTTATTTTTGGGGTGGAAGAGATTGCTTCTGCAACCTTATATTCGCCTCACTGGGTTTTTTTACCTCCTCACCACTCTTTTAACTGTGTGGAAGCGAACCGCACACTTTACCCCTCCTGCCGTTTCTTACACCTGACAAAGGTGTGTATAAGCACGTACACAATTCTTGCACGTAAACTACTCTTGTACGCACAACGCTACCCTTGCCCGTTGAGCGAGGCGACGGCGCAATCACTGTTTAGGACTACTCCTAGGTGACACGCTCATGTGTAGAAAAAAAAAAAAAGGCCAAAAAGGGAGAGCATACACTTGAGCGAAATTACACCTATATGATGTGTCACTCCACAAAAACCGGGAGCTTCAACAAAATAAGTGTTACACGTTAATGCCAAGTGAACTCGAATTACACTTTGTGCCTCGAGTAACGGCGATGTTATTGTCATGCGTAGGGAGGGGCGTAACTCCGCGGTTGGAAAGTCGCTTGTGGAGATTTGTTCGCAGTTTTCTTTTTTTTTTTTACTTGGTTAGTATATACGTTGTACTTTGGGGGGGCACAGGAAAAAAAGAAGAATCAACTGCGTTGTGTCATGTGGAAAGGGGTAAAAAAAAAAAAAAAAAAAGAAAAAAAAAGGAGAGCACTTGCGAAGGAACAAGCAGTATGCAAACGCAAGAGTAAAAAGAAAAAACATGTGCACGCACATGTGTCACCTACGAAGGAACGCTTTTCTTTTCTACCCGTTGCGGGGGGGGCAGGACCACTACATGAGAAATATTAAGCCACTTGCTCCATTCAAATGTGCCCCCGCTTTTTCTACATAATAACAGGCAGAATCGCCTCCCACGGCGTCGCGGGAAGAAGTGGGGGCGACGTCACCGGTGCGCGCTTTGCTGCACCCCCCTCCTACGCACGGGACTGGGGCTACTTTCTCCCGTAGGTTAAACCCATGTCGCCGGTCTCCCATAGGCTAATTCAACCTGATGCTCTCCCGGAGGTCACTATTGCGGAGGTTACTATGGCGGAGGTTGCTCTCCCGGACACTACTCTCCACCTCGATGCTCCCTCTTCATATTACCTCATATCGATCCTCGCTCCTGTTCCCCGGTTTGGCCCCCTCAAGCTTGTGTGCACAGCCTGGCCAAGCTCCGGTACCCTTCATTTTTGCGACACAGGGGGGTGGAGTGGGCACAACCTCCCCAATGTTGTGCTTTTCCCACGTGCGTATCTGTGCTGGGCTTGTTTCAGGTTTGGACTCCAGCCAGTGCACAAGGGATCCCTCCGAGTGTCATCCTTCGCTTGTTTTCCGGTTGGCCTACCCGGGTTAAAACACGCCCCTAAATAGGTTACTCCCCCCCGTTTGGCACATCCTCAGATTCGTATTCCCCGCAATGATATATTTTTTTTTTTTTTTTTTTCACGCACAAAAGTATGCCTCCTTTATGTGCATGTTTTTCTCTGTGCCTTTGCTCCATTCTGCGTGAACGCGTTTGTCCCCACAACTTACGGCCTCACAGTGTGATCACTTGCCAGGTCGATCGCTTTGTTCGTTTCCCCACCGGACTAACCACACCACGCGGACTCGAATAAGTGAACAGAGCGGCAGCTAGCTAGGGTTTTTACATGCCTTCACAAATCTGTGTTTTGAACGCTTATGTATACGTGCGCCATGTCGAGCGGCACACAAAGGATGTGTGTAATCCCTTTTTAAAGAGCTAAGAGCCCTCCCCAAATTTACGCACACCTTATCTGCGCATATCTTTACACACAATTGGCCAGCGGCCCACCAACAACCCCTACGACATACACCATACACCATAGACGCGTCCCCCAGTGAGGCCTCAAAATTTAATTCCCCTTGCAGTTTGTACAAGCGGGAAGAACAGGGACCAGGGCGCCATCCCCCCCCCCAAAAAACGTATCGCGCCGCCCCCGTCCGTAGGTAAGCCCACACGTGTGCAAACCTCGCACATTTGTGTTGAGCGGCAAATTCTGGCGGCATAGCGGCGAAACGGAAAAATAAAAAAAAGCGAGCACAGAGAAGGAAGCGCAGCACGGCGAAAGAAGCATATAACACCAACAGCGCTCGTTCCCCTTGCGCGCACGTCGCACGTATGCGGTAATCCCCAACCGCGTCTACTTCCCCCCCCCCTCTTCTTTGCAGAATTTAAAATTTCAAAATGAACGCAGTTGTGAGCAGAACAAGGGTCGTCTTTTTTCCTGGCCGGAGGCACTTTTCATCAAAGAAGGAGTAAACCCGACTTGAGTGCGCCACGGGCAGGCGACCGGCGCTGCCACGCGCAATATCGAATTGTGTTTTACACTGCGTAAATGTTGTTTCGCGTAGCCCTATGTCTGTCCCATTTTGTTGCATCACATTTGTTGTGTCACATGTGATGGCCGATTTACTTCCCACTTGCTTCCCCTCAGCTACGACGTGATCGTGATAGGCGGCGGCCCAGGGGGGTACGTGTGCAGCATCCGGTGCGCGCAGAATAAGCTGAATGTCCTTAATGTGAACGAAGACAAGAAGCTAGGAGGCACCTGCCTGAACCGAGGCTGCATCCCTTCCAAGTCCCTCCTACACATTGCACACAATTATTATGAGGCAAAGAATAAGTTCAAGCAAAGCGGTATTATCATTGACAATGTACACCTAGATGTGGAGACGATACACAAGCACAAAAACAAATGCATGGGGAATCTAGCTGATGGAATAACGTACCTGTATAAGAAGAACAAAGTTAATCACCTCATAGGACATGGAAGTATCGTAGATGCCAACTCTGTTTTGGTAAACAGTGAAGGGAAGGAGAAGCTGGTGACGGCAGAACGCATTGTTATCGCTACAGGGTCGAAGCCAATAGAAATTCCATTAAAGAAGTTGAATGATGATAATGCAAAGGAGGCAGAAAATGTTGAGGACCTTTTACATTATGATCACCAGGTTATACAAACGTCAGATGATATTCTTAATTTTAAAAAGATCCCGAATAAAATTTCTATCATTGGTGGTGGTGTCATTGGATTAGAAATAGGTTCTGTTTTTGCCAAAATGGGTTCAGATGTCACTATTTTTGAGTATAACAACAGATTGTGCACTTTTCTAGATGCAGATGTAAGCAAAGTGCTCCAGAAAACACTTGAAAAAATAAAAATAAAATTTGCTTTTAATACATCCGTAATAGGAGGTAACGTAGAAAATGAGGAAGCCACTTTATTTGCTCAAAACACAAAGACAAAGGAAATACAAAAAGTAAAATCTGATGTTGTTCTAGTCTGTGTTGGTAGAAGAGCCAATTTTGACAATCTTAATTTGGAAAAAGTGAATATCGAGTTGGGAAAAAATAAAAAGATTCAAGTCGATGAGTCCTTCAGTGTTATATCCCATCCAACTATTAAAGCAATTGGAGATGCCGTCGACGGACCTATGCTTGCACACAAGGCAGAGGAAGAAGGATACCTCTTGGCCAATATCCTATTCAGCGAATTGAAGTTAAACAAGCCACAAAAATCACACATTAATTATGACCTCGTACCAAGTGTTATATATACTCACCCGGAGGTAGCCAGCGTAGGTCTAAATGAAGAGAGGTGCAAACAAATGAATCTCTCATTCAAGGCTGTTACCTTTCCCTTTGCTGCTAACAGCAGGTCCAGAACAATTGACGATTTTGATGGGCTGATTAAACTCCTCGTTGAAAATGACTCTAACAAAATCCTGGGCTCTCAAATTATTGGAAATAATGCTAGCGATTTGATTCTGCCTTTGTCCATTTATGTTGCCAGCGGAGGGTCCTCCAAAAGTCTGAGTGAGATTATTTATGCCCACCCCACCTTCTCCGAGGTCATCAAGGAGGTCGCGCTACAGTCCTTCGACAAGGCCATCCACATGTGAGTCTCTCCATCGTGCATTGCCGTAGGGGGAGAGAAGCGTGGGAGACACACACTCGCATTGTTTTCATACACGCGGCAGCGGCGCCCGGACGTTCTGAATATATATCAGTGGGTGTGTACCTACTCTTGTGTGCAATAATGCCTGCACACCTTAACCCGACGCGGAGGCAGCTTTTTTTTTTTCTTTTTTTTCGCCGAGGCGGAAGGGACACTCGAAAAGAGCCTCCCGTTGTGAAGCATAAAGTCACTCCACTTCGATGTGTGTACGACATAGCAGCACCGAAGTTTGAATAAACTCCATTGCGATGCGCACAGCATAACTGCTCCTTAGCTTGCTTTCAAGCGATTACAAAGCGCCCGAGCGTGGCACAGTATGCAAAAACGAAACGGAAAGTTATGCCCATATGGTGAAACGTGTGACCACTTGCGGCGATCGCGAAAAAAGAGATTTGCAACACGACCACCACACGGGCAAAAAGCGAGCGATCCGATTAACTTTTCCCCCATTGTAGATTGCAACCTGCGTTGCATCGAAAACTAGCCATTTGGGAAATTATGAACGGTCAGGTGATTTTGCAACAAAAAAAAAAAAAAAAAAAAAAAAAGCTATCCATAAGAGAATACACCCAAATCACTTCGCACGGAACTTAAAACCACGATGCAGTGAAAAAAAACCAAAGCACACCCCACGTACGTATATTCCACTTTCATTTTAAATACATTTTCCCTGCGTGTATTCCGAATTCGACGAAGAACATTTTTCTTTCCTGTCCCCCTGCGTGAATCCCTCCCCAAAAAGGGGTGTGTGTGTGTCGCACAAACAGCGGTACGTAGTAAACTCCACCCCTCAACTGCGCACACGTTTTTCAGTTTCGTTCGAGAGTGAGCGGTGGTTCTGTTACCCAGTGAGGATGTGCATGCTTGTTGCGCATTAGTTTTTTTTTTTTTTTTTTTAAGCATGCCCAGGTACCGCATCAGGCGTATGCACAGATAAGAGCACGTGCAGGCAGGTCCATCACAAGTGTTGTTACACCCCCTGCGGAAGCGCCAACATGGCAATCAAAAAACTCAAAGTGATTGGAGACAAGGATCTCCAGAAGCTGAAAAAAGAGTCCAAATGTTGCATCATTATAAACGACCTGGTGTATGACGTCACTGCGTTTTTGGAGCATCCCGGAGGGTTCGATGTTCTCAAGGAGCATGATGGTAAAAGGGAGGATACGCCCGCCCACCAGGCGCGTGTATGCACGAAATGATAAGCATTCTGTGTGAATCAGCAAACGTAACTTGGTGCACGTGATCTCTTAACGTTTCATGAGTGACACGTGCCACTGCATGATCACACCTCTTTTCCTCTCATCTCACCAGGACAAGACGCAACGAAGGCCTTCCAGCAAATAGGCCACTCCGCCAACGCACAGAACCTGATGAAGACGTTCCTCATTGGCATTCGAAAAAACTCGGCCCTCTACAAGAAAAAGGCGGCTACCAAGACGGTGCAGGGTAAGGATGAATTCGTGGACTACTCCGAGAAGGAGATAAAGGAGGAAACCGAAGCGAAGGCAAGCGCGAACGCGAAAGGGAAGGCTCCCAAGGAAAAGGTTAGATGTGAGATGTGTGTCACGGGCGAGGAGTGACCTTCCGAGACGCCCATTTGAACGTCAAAAAATATGTTCGTGTCAACAGATGTGTGTTGTTACGAGTTCGGGGAAGACAAAAAAAAAAAAATTATAAAAAAAAAAAAAAAAAAAAAAAAAGTGCGAACGAGCATACGTCATGATGCGTGTGTGCGTCTGATCGCCAAATGACACAAAAAGAGGTGCAAGCGGGTGGTTAGCAAATGCCCGGAAGATGCCACCAACCTTCCTAGCGCGTACATTACTACACTGCACTTATAACTGTACTACCACCCCCCCCTTTCTTGCAGCTCCCGGAGGAAGAAAAAATAAACTACCCCCTTGTGGCATCCGTCATCCTCCTCTTCAGCATCACATATTATTTCTTGTTTTTACAAACATAAAACACACCAACTTGTGTCTTCCACCTCCATGGGAAAAAAAACACACACTACTCAACTATTGTTGTATGCGTGTGCACGGAATAAAAAAAAACAATTTTATATTCACAGATGTTTCATTTGAAAGGGATCCACATAACGACAAAGGGAAGTAGACTGGCTTTTACCCTACGCCATAGGTGGGGTCATATCACTGGGGTTCCCCCCCCCCCGTCTCCAACAACAATGAATGAGCATTCGTGGGCATGTCCTCACAAAAAAAAAAAAAAAAAAGCATGCACCCTCTGCCCCGCCTACTCTCTACTTCCCCCTCTTGAGGTACTTCTGGTCAAATATGCTACTCTTCTTTTTTTTTATCAAGTTACTTTTGGCCAGTTTGCGTTTAATCGGGGGGTCCTTACTTTGGTGATCACTCAGCCGGACGCCCTTTCCATGGGTAGCCTCTCCCTGGGTAACCTCTCCCTGGGCGCCTCTGCGTCGCTTTAATTTTTCCCCCAAGCGAACATACTTCTTCACGAGAACCTCCTCGAGGGGGTCCCCCCCTTGCACGATGTCAATAAAAATATTTTTCCTCTTGCGTTCTTCCAGCTGCTGAATTTTGTCCTTCTTTATGTCCCTCAATTGCTTTCTCAGGTTGCTGTTGCAGGAGAAATCATTTTTCATTATATGGTTTAGTTGGTAGTTTTGCTTTATAACGTCATGGATGTGTTCTTCGCTTGTGGGGTCGTCGTCGTCCTCCTCCTCATGTGATCCGTCCTCACTAGACACATCATCGTCGGGGAGTTCACCTGCTGCAGAGGAGTCAGGGTTGGAAGGTTTATCCTGTGCCTCACCTGAACGAAATGTTTTTTCCCCCCAGTGTGTGGCTTCTTCTTCTCCCCCCTGCTGCGCATTCTGTTTTCCCTCGCGCCCCTTCTTGCGGAGGGCCTCAACTTCTAACAGCAGAAACGGGTTGGTTTTTTTTTTTTTGTTTTTTTCAAAATCGATGGAATTCACATTATTGCGTCCCTGTTCTGTGAGGACATTTTCGAACTGCTCGTTTTTTTTTCTGGCCCCTTTTATCACATCATATGAGCAGTCCTTCGGGTTGGTTTCAAATACAATTTCATTCGGGCATTTCTTGCACGTAAAGGTAAAGGAATAAAAGGGGGTACTTAAGTAGAAGCCCACTTGTCTCCTCTCACTGTTGAACCTCTCCCCTTTGTACACATACGATTTGCATTTAGTACATATAATGGTGTATGGCACTTCAAATTTAATTTCGTTGTAGTCCTTTCTGCTTTTTTGCCTTTTTTTCTCCTCCTTTTGCTTCTTCTTCTTTATTTCCTCGTCCTCCACACTACCGTAGTAAAAATTGTCCGCCCTGGATGCCTTCAGCGACAGCATGGCGCTGTGGAGAAGAGGCGTGACGTCAAGGGGGTGACGGCGGCGTGGTATAGCGACGTGGCATAGCGACGTGACAGCGGCGTCTAAAAAAAACCCTGCCTGCTGGTCGAACACAAAAAGAGGGATCCCCAAAAAAACTACGCACTAACTCGCGTGTACACAACCTCTATAACACCCTGTGAACCAACTCCGCATTCTTTTTCGCCACCTCAACGTGTTAACAGCATCGCCGCTTTGGCTTTGAAAATAGGGGACGACACAACCAGCGCTGGCTTCGCCCCGATGCGCAGATGGGAGTATCCGCGTAAATTTGTCAACAAGGAAGAAAAACTATACGTGCATATATACATATATATACATATGTACGTGCGGCCTGCTCACGAGGGCAGGAAATGCCCCTCCCTCCTGCTGGCCTCCGCCAAGTTTGAAATTTCCCCTTCTCCACTAACTGAAATATAAAAAGGGGCGAAGAAATAAAAAAAACGAGCATCACCTTTTTTTTTTTTTTTTTTTTTTTTTTTTTTCTGTTTTGCAACTCGAGGGAGCGCGAAAAAAACGTTCACCCGTTCCGCGTGGCGAGAAAAAAAAAAAAAAAAAAAAAAAAATTAAACAAAGTTGAAAAAAGGTAAAAGAGGAAAGTAAGTAACGGTAAAAAAGGAAAAGTCAGGGGTGCCATGCCCCCAAGGAGCACGCTTTAAAAACAGTGGAGTCACCACATCCCATCCCTGTGGGACAGCGTGCCCACCGGAAAGGCCATTCAACTTTTGCGCCCCTTCTTGTTCAGTCCGTCCAGCCGCCACAAAATGACGTTGGCACACCAATCCGATACGACCATGCACCACCATTCAAGTGGGATTACTTTGTCGTCCAAACATGCTGCTTCATATTGTTTTAAAAATTGTCCCCAATTCAAGTTACCACGTTGGCACGAGGAGGCCATGCAACCCTTGGGGGGGAGAGCAACATGTACACGTGTAAACGTGTAAACGTTTAATTATGTACTCGTTGAGGTATCCCTCCTGCATGCTTGTGTTCAAACGGAAAAGAAGCTTCACGCGTGCGCACACCCCTGTGGAGAGATGGCGCTATATACTTGGCGAGGTTTCAAATTTAAAAAAAAAAAAAAAAGGGACGTAATAAAAGTGGCATGATGACGGCGGTGCAGAGAACACCATTTTGTATGTGGAGCAAACGGGAAAAAAAAAAAAAAACAGAAAAAAAAAAAATGCCCGCACAAAAAATACGGTGAGCAAAATACCACGCCATACACACACACATGTAGATACTCATAAACGTACACACGTATAGACGTATGCATATATGGGTACTCCCTTGTCCTTTCCCTCCACCTGTACCTCTTCTCAATGGCATTAAAAAATCACACAAAAAAAGAAACGATGAAAAAATACGAATAATTCGGCGGGGGGAGAGATGAGTGTAAACCAAAAAAAAAAAAAA
>NW_012192594.1:259496-289494 GCF_000956335.1 Plasmodium fragile | reverse complement strand
AAAAAAAAAAAAAAAAAAAAAAAAAAATATTGAAAGAGAATAAAATAAAGGGCAAACGAAGAGCCACACCGCTGTAGGCTCTCAGGCTGTCTTGGCCGATCTAATGTACATAAAAAGATAATATCCCTCCCGCGGGGGATAAGCAAATCGGATAAGAAGGCGCTACTGTTAAAAAGCGGTACTGATGGAGGCGCTACTGTTAAAAAGCGGTACTGGGGGAGGCGCTACTGATGGAGGCGCTACTGATGGAGGCGCTACTGATGGAGGCGCTGCTTCTTCTACTACGGATGGTCTTCGCGGGGGAGGAGCGCGCGTCGCGCCATGAGGCGCTGGTTCAGCTTGTGGTGCGTGAGCAGAACGTTCACCACGTAATCCCTGTACAAATTGTCAATGTCAAAGTAGCGGTTGAAGTACTTGTACTTGTAATACTGAATGGAGTAGTGCACTACGTAATTGCACCGCCAGAGGGACCGAGATATTTTACGAATATATTTTACAAACTGTTTGTTTTCCTTCTTGTTGTTATATACATATATAACAATGTGTAGGACTCGATTCTTTCTAGGAGAAAAGTTAGACCAATTCAACTCATTAATGATACGAGTATACATTCTATTTATAAAATTTATATCTTCCTCTTCATTAAATCTGAAGTATATGCTTCCAAGTCTCTTCCTGCGTCTTCGCATCATTCCCTGAAAGTTGAATAAATGTTGCTTGAGGTATGCTTCTAAAAAGGTCAAGGCGGACAGAAGGTGCGAAAGGCAGAGGTCGAGAATGGACACTGTCTTTAGTTTATCACATCTTATAAGTAGTAGTAGCCACAGGAAGGGACTGCTCAGTCCATAATTGAAAAGGGAAAAATGCTCCACGTTAAGATTGTTCATTAAACATATAATGTTTTTCCTTCCCTTCTTCTCCTCCTTTTCAATTATATTTTTACATAGGTATAACATTTCTATGCTGACGTTTTTTTTGTGCTTTTGATTTTCGACCAGCCAGATGTAGCCTCCCCTCTTTAGCTTCTTCAGCCTCCCGTCGGCCACTGGGGCGGTTGCGTGGTGGGGTGTCGGTTGCAACGCGCGCTGGCACGCCGCTCTGCATGATGGGTGGCACGCGGGTTGGCTGGCACATTTCCCCTTTGGGGGACGCTGACACTCTGTAGGGTGGCCACCGCGTGGCTCGCTTTCTACACTTCCTGCACTTTCCCCTCCGTCCACGCTGCGTAACGTGCTGTACGGGCTGTCCTCGCCGCTCCCCACACTGCGAAGGGTGCTACAGGGGCTATTCCACCTGTGGGGTTGGGCATGCTGGCGGTGCCCGACCTTGCGGGGGCTCTGCCCCTCACCTCGACGAGGGTCTCGTTCACATCTGCCACCTCGTTCAGCACTTGCAACCCCCTCACTATCCGAGTCGTGCTTTACGTAACAGTCGTCACCATCCGAGTCGTGCCTTATGTAGGTCCCATCAGCATAGTGCACGGGTCGGTTGACCCCCCTCATGCAAATCCTATCCTTGTACGTTGGGGTGAAGAAGATCTTCCGATCGTTTCTACTCACATTCAGTGCGTAATAATTTATGGCGTCCTCCTCATAGCGCTTCTGACAGGCAGTGGAAATTTTATTGACCTGAATAACCTCCTCATCTGTCTCCTTAATTAGTTGGTGGAACTCCTCGTTCCTTTCGAGCCACTCACTCTTCATGTTCCCGTTCCTGTTCCCGTTCCTGTTCCCGTTCCTGTTCCTGTCCTCATTTGTGTCTCTGCTCAATTCAATATTTTTTAAGTGCAGGTACCGAGAAAACACCTCCTTCCCACTTCCATACAAACAAATGGAAACTACCATATGGTAAAAATAAAAAAAGTAGTCGTAGCAAGAAATGTTTAAAATTTTCAAAGAGGGTAGGTGCACCGAGATGAGCATTTCTATTAGGTCATAGCTCTGAATGCCCGAGAGGTTCAGAACCTGTAAAGTGGTCAGGCTGCTTGTGTAATTACTTAGATGCAGCTTTGGCTTGTAGTTTTGTATTTTTTCGAAGCAATTTTTTCTCAAGTTGTACACCACGCCGATGTGCTCGCACAGCAGGTGCACCTTTTTGTCTCTTCCGATGGGGACCCCCTGGGCGGGGGCGTCACAGGACGATTCCTCGGTGGGTGATTCTTCCGCTGGTGACTCCTCGGGTGACTGCTCTTCTGGTAATTGCCCCTTCTGTGACTGCCCCTCCGGCGCGGCTTCCCCACACCGCTGCAGCAGCAAGTCCTGAATATGCCTCAAGCTACGCTTCTTCACGCAGTGGACAGACAGATTGTTCATAAGGACCTCCTTGGACAGGAACTCGAAGAGGATGCCATGGTTAGAATAAATAAACAGGGGGCAGTTTACATCGTTCAGTCCCTGCACGTGCAACTCTTCGAGGGTGCTCTCATGTGCTCTTAGAAGCTTGCTAATGTCGTATATGTTTGTATTCCTGAGGAAGTCACCCTTGAGCGTTATTTTTTTCAAGAATGGTTTGTTGCTCAGCATGAGCTGCTTCTCCGTTATCCCGAATTGGAGGTGCTGTCTAGCTGAAGGGGCAGGGGGGCAGACGTCGCCGGTGGGTAATGTGGCAGTAACGCGGTGGTAACGTGTCTCTCTGGGGGAGAATTTCCTCCCCACTTCGTTTCACCGCTTCGTTTCACCAATTTGTTCCCCTCTCCGGTTGGCCTTACCGCATAAAGGAATAGCGTACGCATTGCGCTCGTCGCTCAGGAGAGACACCAAGAAGGAACCGAATTTCTCGGGGTGCACAAGACGCACGAACCTTATGTAGTTGTTCAAAGTAATCCACTCATTTTGAAGAAAGGCCTTCTCATCTTTTATGTACTCCTTGAAATGCCTGCACACCAATTTCAGTTTTAGTACCTCGTTAAGGGTTAAAAATTTCGTGATATTGAAAAAAGCGTCACAAGAAATTCCGACAAGCAAATGTCCATCGTTCCCATTTCGCATCCTTTCTTGGGGGGGAAGGCAGGGGAGGAGTCCGTGGGTGAAAAAAAAAAAAAAAAAAAAAAAAAAACGTGTGCTGTCTTCCAAAATGGGTACACGAATAAGTGAGCGAATGATCGGTGAATTGTGCGTCAGGAAAGCACAGCGGGTGGGTGGGTGGAGGTAGCCAAATGAGAGTAGTTAGTTGAGCGTGATAAAAAATCGAGCGCTCTCTGAATCCAGACGGACGGTCACAAAAAATAAACGAACAGGCAAATGCCCTTAAAGTAAAGCTGGAAAAAGAGGGGGAAAAAAAAAAATGCGAATTTTTTTTTTTTTTTTTTTTAAGTGTGCACGGGAAAATTTGGCATCTTCTCCCGTGTTGCACGCGCGGCTCCCTTTTTTTGTGCAACTTTTTTTCCCATTTGCCACTGCGGACCCACTGTGCAAGTTTGACCCCTTTGGGTCGGGTACACTCCCTCACAACGCCTTCGAAAATGAGTTGCTGCATGCGACGTCGCGCCGGTCCTATTCTCGCGGCTCGCGGCCTTTTTTTTTTTCGTTTAACTTTTGTGTCACATATTTGTGTTTTTTCAATTTTGCCCTTTTGCTTTTTTCTCAAATTTTTTTCACCTCATTTCCCATTTTTGCTCACATGCTTTTCCAATTATTTTCACATTTTTTTTTTACTTAAGCATTTGGGCCGTTTTAACTCATTTTTTTTTTTTTTTTTCCCCCTAACAGTTGTTCGATCTCTTCTGCGCGTTCTTCTCGGCGGGCCCCCGTATGGCGCAACGCCAGGGAAGCATTTGGCGCCTTTGCAATTGCGCCCAGCTGAAGTACCGCTTGACCCAGTTTCCAGCCCCAAAAGAAAAAAAAAAACTTTTCTTCTTTTTCCCCTCGGGTATACACACGAATAGGGAAAGTTCCCAAGTTGTGTTAAAAGAGGAAAAAAAAAAAAAAAAAAAAGAGGATTGCTCGGTGACCTTCGTGGAGAGTGACAACAACGGCAATAATGACAACAACCGGGAGGGCCTTCTGCAGGCGCAGGGAAAACCCATCGACCGGCTACACGCCGACCAGCTACACATCGACCGGGAAACCTTCTGCCCATATTTGACCAAAAGGAGAACTGCCCTCAAGTTCATTTCTTACCACATAAAGGAGTACCAACAGGGCATGCTTTACAAAAAGAGTGATGGGAGTGAAAAGGCCTTTTTATATTCAACAAAAATTAAAAAGTGCCATTACAGCGATAGGATAAGTACTAATTTATTTGTAAGTTGTTTTTCCCCTGGGGACCATGGGGAAATAATTTGCAGGAAAAGTCTTTTTGAAATTCTGTTTAGGAAGTTTAGCCTCCTTTACCTTTTCACCGACACGAGCCATGTCCACGAGGTGAAGAAATATTTGGCCGATTTTGCGCGCCAAAAGGGGGAAGATGGAAAACACGCATCGCACACACAGAACATTCAACAAATAAACATGAATGAGGAAGGAAATTTTGTAAAACTGAGGGACTGGCAGGAACCAATCCACCTGTACTACTGCTACGTGTCGCCATACAGGTACCTCCTCTCAAGTTACTTTAGCAAAAGAATAGCACAGGATTTAAAAGCCAATTATTTTAAAGGGAATAATTTTTTTTTTATAAATGATAGATTAAGTGTGGATGTTGAAAACACGCTGCTGCTACCTGGGAGTAGAACTGTTGGTTCGTTCACCCCCAACGATACGTTGCCTTCGTTACTTCTGGTGGATGACTGCTGCTACGTGAGGTATCACATAAAGGGGTTGTTCACGAGGGAGGCTTCACACTACCTCTTCAACGTCATGAAGGGCATTTAGAGATGCAGCTTGTGATTCGACACGGAGGTGTGCACCCACAATTAGGGAAGCAACGGGGGAGCGGGTAGTTTTATCACTCCACTCTGTGGGGTGTGTTCACAAAATGAGCATAGAGAAGGACTCGCAAAAATGGCTACACAGTTTTTGTGTGCAACGCCATTTGTGTTATTATGCAGTTTGGTAATATATGTGTTCTTCTCCACACAAGAGGGGGCCCTTTCAATCGCATGTACGAATGCGAGCACACGCTGTTCATGATTCTGTAAGTGTTACAAACTGTTTGAGAGTGGGAGGAAATTTAATCGAAGTGGAAGGCACGTTCCAGGGGATATGCGAACTGATGGCGATGTCCTCCACGTAGCTATGTGTTGTATGTGCAATTTGATGCGCCGCTATTTGATCGTTTAATCGTTTAATTGTTTAATCGTTTAATTGTTTAATCGTTTACGTGTTTTTTTTTTTTTTTTGTTTTTTTGTGTGTGCGTATGCTGGCAATTGGAAGACTTCCAATTTGCCCGTCCGCCGTGTGCGCAACTTTTAAAGCTTTAATCAATCAGATTTAGGAACTCGTTTTTATATCTTACGAGACACAACTTTTCGGTTTCGTCCATTCGACCATCTTCTTCTGTGAGCAAGCCTTTTTTTTTTGTTGTCTCCTTATGCTAATGCTTACAAACTTCGCATGAAACCAAAATGGGAAGAAAAGCGTTTTGGCTGAAATGTGCATTTTGACCTTGCCTGTTCAGGTAAAAAAGGGAAAAAAAAAAAAAAAAAAATAGCACATTATTTTCTCACCTTTTGGACGTAGTAAAAATAACCACTGGGTTTTACTCCCCTTTGCGCGGACCCACCAGTCTTGTAAATTTTGGTAGCCCCTTATGCGTGTTTTTTTGCACGTTGGTTTCTGTTCTGTTCTGTCCTGTTGTACTCCCCGCGCGAAAAGATGTGCTACCTGAAAAGGAGCCTGAGCAAATCTGTGAACTCGCTCGTCCTCCACTTTGAGTTTGTCAAGTGCAAAAATTTAGCGAGCTATAGGAAGAAGGGAAAGTATTACATGATCATCTCTTACGACAACTTGCTTTTTTACGAAAAGGATTTTTACGAAGTTCAGTTCCAAATATTCTTTGCCGACATCCGGCAGATATATATATGCGACGAGTCCAACTATGTGCATGTCACGCTGAAGGAGGGAGCGGTAGGGGCCTGCACATGGATGTGTGAGAGTGAGCTCAGGGTTTACCCGTCCAGGTATTGATACGCACTTGTCCACTCTGTGATCATGTTTCCGCCCCCCCCCATTAGTCCATTAACGACATAGGCATCAAGGGAATAAACAAGAGCATCCTCGTGAAGCAACTATGTGTTGCATACAGCACGTACTACATGTTCAACCTGAACATGGTCAGCTAAAGAGACTGAACACAGACTTCTCCGTGAGACTGCACCCCGACATACATACACATGCACACATATATATATGCGTATCGTGTACGTATTCGTACACTTGCTTACTCTTGTATCGAATAATTATAAACACGCACTTCCCCTCCACCATCTCCACCACTGAAAGAATATTTACATGCCAATTACAAACGAGACGTACGAGGAGAGATGCCACAGAACCGGACATCATTCACAACTGAGGAAGGTCGACCTTTCCGTGCAACCGTTTATCGGGTAGGTTCAAAATGGTTTCCCCCCATTGCTCCCTTGGGGCGTACACCAACTGGTTAACCTCTACCTTGTTAGTGTTAACCTATTCACGGTTAACTGCTTGAGGGTTAATATCCCCCCGGATGACTGCCTCACCTCTCTAGCGCTGAGTTCACTAACGTTGATCCTCTTCCCCGACAGGTACCGCAAAGTCGTGTTCGACGAGTACTTCTTCTTCATCCACAAGTCCTTTCAAAGTTAGCCCCCCCAAAGTGGTGCCCAATGTGGTGCTCAAAGTGGCAACATTGTGCCAACCTTGCGAGGGAACTATTCTGTGAAAGCACTAAGTTGTATTAAGACACCCCTTCGGTTTGCAGACACGCTCAAAATTAGATGTTGAACTGTGCATACTTTTTTTTTTTTTTTTTGCAACCCCATTTGAAACATGTTTCTAACTTGCACAATTCTGTTGTCATTTTTTTTTTTTTTTTTTTTCTTCCTGACAAGACTTCGCATCCGTTTCGAGCGAGAGTACCTTCTACATCGATCACAGAGGTGAGAGAGAGATGTATACAGACAAAAAATATGCAGCGTGAAGTGATCTTTTCAGGAGCTAGCTAAAATTAAGTGTGCTGACTTGTTCATATTTTTTTTTTTTTTTTCTTCACAAAATAGGAATCGAAATAAGCATAAAGATAGACGACCAGAAGAGCATGATCGAGTTGGATGGGGTTATAAAAAAGAGCAAAGTGAATGGCACATGTGTTCACTCTCCTCGGTGTCCATATGCGCATGGAGGGAGATACTCCCCCAAAGAGATGTTATCATTTTGCGCTTTATTTTCATCGTCTCACCACACACTCCAACTGCACACACCTTTTGCAGAAGGCGGACAGTAACTTTTACCAGCTGGCGAGCAGCCACCTCAATTCTTTAATCGTAATTATATGAGTGCACCCATGTGAGAGCAACGCGCATAGGTAAATTCAGACACACCCATTTTCGTGCCGTCTCCCCGCTAAACACCACACAGAACGACTCCAAAATACCACTCATCTTACGCAAAAATTTTTACTACAAGAAGATGAACTTATCAGACGACTTGGCGAAGTGGTCTGGATACGAGGTTGGTTTGGGAGTTGCCACTGTGTGTTTTTTTTTTTTTTTTTTTTTTCGGAGCGGAGAAAAGTGTGTTTATTTGTGTGACTGCGTACACAAGCACATGTGCGTAGGTACACATAGGTAGTCGTCACGGATAATCACAGCTGGGCGCATGTGCTGGATGGCTGGCAATTTCCTTCCATGGGTACCCCTTCAAACGTCGTTATACGCTGACACAACCCCCCTCCCTCCTTTAGGTCTACTTGAAGAACGAGACGCACACCATTGTCTGTATAATTTTGAGGAGGATGTGTAAGTAGAAGTCATGTAGGGCGGGGCAATCAATGTAGTGTAACCAATGTAGTGTAGCGGAGTGTAGCGATATGAGCGTAGCGAAGTGAAGCCAGTGGGGTGTTTTGTCCCTTCGCCTAGGTGTGACTCCACGCGACACGTCTTCACCATCCCCAATTTCAGTCATCCCCCCTCTGCTGGATAAAAGTCAAGACATTTTTGTCACGTTTAAAATCTCTCACCAGAGTCAGCAGGGTTAGTGTATCCCTGTCGGACCTCCTCCCATTAGCGAAATGTTCAAAATGGGTTCACCACCCCTCTTGTGTGTGTCTTTATGGAAGTCATCCTTTTACCCACACCATTCAGGAGATCACGTCTCACCAATGCACAGCTTCTTCCCCTTACCCCTTGCTCCGATTTTCCTCCTTCAGAGTTTGACGTTACGGATAAGGATTTGCATGCAGAAGTGTACGTGGTGGCCAACTCGATAACACCCAATGACATTCACAACACCTTGTAGGGAACACGCACACGAGCGATAAGCAGCGAACACACGAACATATTAACATATGACAGTGAAAATGTGTTTGCAACGCCTGAACATGTGCAGGCAACTTTGAGTGAAAACAGTGGCCCCTTGTGCTCCACTAGGAGAAGAAGAACTCCCATGCTACAAACCCCACACAACAGTTCAAGAGATGAGAAGAATTTTTGCCTTGCCTTTTTTTTTTTTTTTTTACTCATCTCAGCTACGCAAATCTGATACAAGTCCAAGTGGATGCCCTCCTGTACAATTCCGAGGTGTATGCATATTTCGAGTCGGCCTTAAAAATAAAGGTAAGTGAAGATGGGTGACGAGACAGAGGTGACCTCTGCACATACGCGCACATACATGCACACGCGCGAAGAAGCAATCGCAAAGAAGCAGCCGTGACGGAAGATACCACGCACTGTTCTCCTCCTAAACTCCGCTGCAAAATGAGTTATTATACACACATTTTCCCCTTTGCCCCAATTTTAGCCGTCCTACTTTGATCACCTAAAAATGTTTTTCAAGTCCATGATGGTCATATTGAAAGAAGGAGACGTGGTGATTAATTCTGGTCGGTGCAGATGTCCACAAAAAAAGGAAAAGAGTGTAGCGTAGTTATCGCCTCCCTTGTGTATTATTCTTCTCCTTAGTGCACTCAGTCGCGGCGTGCCCATCACCGCATTCTAATGACTGCGTTGTATATGGTGGCGACACCCCTTTCCCCTTATAGACGTGATGGACTTCCTGGGGGAGGACACCAAGGTGGAGAGAAACCTCGAGTACCTCCTGAACGTCATCCTGAACCAGATTCCAGGTGGGCTTACCGCAACACAACTGGCTGGCCGCAACACAACTGGCTCTCCGCTACACAGTTTTGTCATTCACTCGACAGGCGTGAACCTCCTGGACACTCACAAAAGCGAACAGATAAAAATCAACCGAGTGCTGCACCGGCTCTCCGACTACCTACTCTACTGTTTAGACTCGGGGTTCCTATGTAAGGGAGGATGTGTGATGGGGGGGGGAGAGACATTCCTTAGCTGGGCACGAAACAGGGGTGGTTTGTACATGACCCCAAACGAACATTCCTTCCCCCCTTGATGGGCTTTCCCCATTTAACCTCTTTGCCCACTTCGCAGCGGAGAAATTCAACGTAACGGATCTGATCAAGGGGGCGATCGCGATCAACGCGGACAGCATGCTGGTAGGGTCACGCACGGTGCAAATACACGTGCGGTGTAAATACACGAACGGTGCCACTACACCGATGTTGCCACTACACCGACAGTGATATCACTTCCACACCGCAGGCCATGAACGACGTGATGAATTTCCTGCTGCACCTGCGCACACGGGACTACTCCGTGGGCTACCGGAAAGACTGCCTGGAGCTTCTTCGCGAGGAGGAAGAGGAAGAGACAGCCGCCAATGGACCCAATGCGACAGCACAATCACTTGCTACTGGCTCCGCCGCACGTCCTACACGTGCTGCGCCTCGCACCAAAATCGAGCGCCTGTTGGAGAGCGAAGACCACTCAGTTAGCGACTTCCTATTATTCCACCTGCACCAGTGCGGCTACATCAACCAGCATTGTCAATACAAACACGATACAAGTTACAAACAAATCATCGCATGCATCCTGAAATACGGAGTAAACATTAAAATAAAAAAAAAAATTTTAAAAAAGCTACTCATTTTTTCAAATGATTATAAAAATAAATATGACTCGTCACTGATAAGTGCGATAATGTATTTTCTAGCAAACATATGTGAAGAAAAAAAAAGAAAAAAAAAAAAAAATTTAAGTGTGCTCATATTAAGTATATTAATTAACATCACAAACAACAATGATGAAACGAAGAATGTCCTGATCAATTATGGAATTCACAAGACATGTAATCTTCTAATCTTATTAAATGATTATAATGTAGTACATAAAGTTGTACTCCTTTATATTAACTTGAGTAAAAGTACGTGGATGTGTGAAGGCATAATAAACAGTGGCATCCTCCTACACATGATGGACATTCTTTTTAATACTTACTCCATTAACTTAAAAGCAAAGAAAGAGATATGTATTAACATCCTTTGTGTCATTGGCCAAGTCTGTAATTATTGTAAAACGTATGCTCAATTTTTACTCTCCAATTGTGTTGAAATCGTTGCTGCTGCCATTTGCATTTACCAGACCACCGACATGCAACAATTTAAGAAGGTGAAGTTGATTTATTTTTTTAAAAAAATTTTAATACACAGTTACGAGATGAACGAGCAGATCTGCCTTCAGCTATGTCCCCTAATTATTAAGGAAATGCAATCTGCTTCGGAAGACAGAAATTTTATTTACTCCTCCTTGTCTCTGTTTGAGGCCTTGTGCTGCTACAAGGTCAACTGCCTTCACATGGAACGGATGCAGATCATCCCGCTCCTGCGCTTTGTAAAGTCCCTCAACGTCGTGGAGCTCTACAAGCGCGCCCAGCGGATCGAGGACACCATCCGCAAAAATGGGCAGCTTCGGTAAAGCGCGGCAAAGCGGCACTCGGCAAATTGGTACACGGCAAAGTGATACGCGGCAAAGTGATACGCGGCAAAGTGGTAAGGCGAATGCGCTACAACCACTGCCCTATGGACTACTCGAACTTCTTCACCGCCACGATGATGGGTTTGCCCTGCAGAGGGGAAAGGAATGGAAAGCGGTGTAGGGTGCATCGCTGCATAGCTGCATAGAGGTGTACCGTAGTACCGGCGCAGCTGTGTGGTTACCCCTTCGAGGCTCCTCGCTCTGCGCTCCGCCCGCGGGTACTGAAACGGGTAGGGCTCCTTCCCATTCAGCCAGCGCGCCGTTCTTATGAAGTGTTCAATCTGGTGGGGTGAAAAAAAAATAAAAAGGGAGCCATGCAAGTGTGCCGAGTCGATGCGTAGAAGTCATTATCAAGCGGGGGACACATCAACTGACACACACACACATATACATATATACACACGCGTGGACAGCGGAGTAGTCGGCACACTCCTGTGGAGACCGCTTTTTAATCCCCCTCCCCCTGAGCCTTACATCCCTAATGTCACAGATATACTTGAAGAGGGTCCACATGGCCACAATATAGCCGGACACAAAGGTAAATGGAACGAAGAAGAGAAAAAACAACTCCGACTTGGTGAAGTGCTGCAAAGCATCATCCACAGTTACCTTCCCCTGCGCCTTCCAAATGCTTCTCTTCATAACCTCATCCTTTAATGGACTAACTTTAATACGTTTAAACAGCCTCACAGTGGTTGCGACAACGCTGTTTTTTTTGAAGCGACACGCGCAAACGAATTTGATCATTTTTTCATTCTTCGTGCACGAGAGAGAGGGGTGAGGGTGTTGAAGAAAAGAAGTGACCTCTCAGAAAGGAGGACCGCCTGATGCATATGCATTGTGTATCCCTATGTCGAGCTTGCAAAATGGGGGGAGGTAACAACATCGCATGGAGGCAGTGTCAGGAAGAGGGGAAAAAAAAATGACTGGCAGGGGGGACGCGGTGCTCTCCTCTCCCCTAACACATGGGGACCACGCGGGAGATGAAGTCTCTACAACTACGGCTCGTGCAGGCCCTGATATAGTTTTCGCCTTAACAGATGATCTAAAAAAAAAAAAATAAAAAAAAAAAAATAATAAATTAAAAGGGAAAGAAATTATATTGCCGTACATACGCGCTTGAACGTGTTCTATCTCTGCTTTTTTTTTTTTTTTTTTTTTTTTTGTGGCACCTCGCCATTTCACCTGGGGACTCTACTACCCCTCCTTTGCTTACCTTTAAGATCAATTTTTCTGTTTGGTGTGGTATTCTTCGTTTCTTCGCAAATGACATCCAGGCTTTTCCCCTGCGTGGTGGAAATAATGGAGGAAGGGGTGTGATGGTGGATCCGATCATTTTTAAAAAGCGTTGCAGCGTCGGGGGGAAGGAGAAGCTTATGCACAGTGGTAGGTCCAACGAGGCGCACTACGCCGCATATGCACGCAGGTCGACCGCTTACACTTTTGAGTCGCTCATGGGCAGCCAGAATTTTCTCAAACATCTTTTTCCACGTGTTAATGCTGTAGGTGTTTACAATTTTTTTCGTTATGGGGCAGAAGATGTTGGCCGTCATATCTTTGTTTTCGATTATCTGGTTATTGTATATGTCTAGGGTTATTCCGTTCCTGCAGGAGCTCCTCGAGTAGAACTGCGCAGGGGTCCAAAAGGGGGAGTCGCGCGTGAAGCGGAGTAGCGACGCGGTGGTGTGTACACATTGGTACATATGCACATGTGCATACATATGTACATATTTTTTTTTTTTTCCGCTTGCCTCGAAAAACCCGTAGAGCAACTTCGACACGTCATCTTCATTTTTGCGAGTGTCCAATTTGCTCGTGATGTCGCTGTGGGGGGGGAGAAGGGACGCGCAGTTATCATCAATGAGAGGGAGTGTCAATTGGGCACCGATACCCCATTGCGTAATGCAACAGGACGTACTGTGCGCTCTCTCTCATCTTTCCATTCCCTCCTACGCTCATTACCCTGCGTCTGTGTAAAAGGGCATTTCCACGTCATCCTGGAGGAAGAAGTCTGTAAAGGGGAATAGCGGGAAAATCATCATGGGGTTCCTAATTCGGAGTTGTCAACCGAGCAATCAGCTTCCAGGTGTTTCATCCCACTTACACTCGCTGTTTATTTCGAAGGAGGATGCGTTTTCCCGTTCTATGGACCTGTCAGGTGGAGGTGGGCACATGTGCATGTGTTTGTATATATACATATATATATGTTCACGTGATAAGGTCCACGTCCAAGATGTTTCCCCACACAGCGTCTTGCGCAGGGTGAACTCCCATTTCGTCCGTACTTGTATGGAGGCAGCAGGGGGGTCTCCAAATTTTGTAGGAAGTAATATGTCAGGAGAAATAGGGCATACGAGCTGAAGGTGCCTTGTGATCTGTTTTAAGCGGGTCAGGTGGAGAATAAGGAGGTGACGATGGGGCACTTTATGTATGCGCACGAGATGTGCACGGTGACGTAACATATCATTGCCTTATGCACGATGGAGATCTGCACCATGGCCATCGGCAGCAAGGCGGTAGGCACGATTGGGTATGCCCCTTTTCCCACCTGTTGTTGATGTTCTTCTGCTTTGCCCAGTATTTAATCACGCGGTTTATAATCGTGACGCGCTCATCCGTGTTGCAAAGAGACGAGACCAGCTTGGTATTCACAATCGCAACGGTGTTGTTTATGCTGATGTCGCAAATGTTATTCTGTTCCCTGTAAATCTTAGCTATCGGAACGGACGCCTTAATGATATTCACCGTCAGCGAAGGGTAAATCAGATTTATGGCACTTTTAATCACCTTCAAAATGTACAGGTAGCTGTTCTTGTCTTCGCAGTTCTCCACAACTATGCAGGAGTCGATGTCTGAGTTTTTTATCCTTTCGGTGAAGGGAAAGAAGAGAAAAACATATGCACGTGTATGTATATATGTGTATATATATTCCCAAATGTGTGTGCAGTTCAGTTCTGCCTGATCTGTTCAGGCGAAAAATGTGTGTTTTTTTTTTTTTTTTTTATTCTAGGTGTGGTTTTAGCTAGCTGACTAGCCATCCACCCCACATACACATAAACCGATACTTCTACACACATTTTTCCGTATGCATATTTTTTGGGACTGCATACCATATATGATTTTCACAGGAGCCGACGAAGTAAATTTTCCCCTTCAGGTTCGGCATAATAGCACTTTTTAACAGAAAATAAATTTCCTCTTTCCTCTTATCGATGAAGGAATCCGCGGTTAGCTTTTTGTGGGTGTCTAAAATTTCTTTTTTCAAGTTCTCTCGATTTATGAACTGGTCGGTGAGGACGATTTGGTTATGTTTGTGTTTAGGTTGTGTTCCGCTTTGAAATGACGTGAATGGCCGTCCACCGGGGGGGAAGCGGCGACTGCAGGGTGAGAAGCACCTGGAGAGTATGCTATGCCAAGCATTTTTGTTCGCTTTGGAGGAACACAGACAGCTGCGTTTGTCTTCTAACCATGTTTCACGCAAGCGTTTTTCACGAAACCGCTTCGTGGTGGTGCGGTTGTCGTCCGACCCCCTTCCTTCCACATTGACTGGGACGTTGTAGTACCAAGTTGGGTGGTTTCCATTGGAAGGCGATTCACAATGGGGATGCTTTGCACCCTGCCCTCCATCATCGACAGAAGGCACTTCTTCTCTCGATACACTCTTCCGCAGATGGTAACAACAGAATTTTTTCCCCTCCCCGTTAGAAAAAAGTGTACTCTTCCAATGATACCTTCCTTTTAAATGTACATTTGAGTGGATACCTCGAAGGAAGGATTCCATTTTTTTTTTTTTAATAAGAAAGGGATACACAAAGGAGTACCTCCCTTTTTACTTTTCCTTGTTGCTATTCATTTTGTGGCTGTTGAGAAATTACCCAGGAACGAAACAGGGTGTATCCTCTACATCGCATACCGCGCAGGGGCGTAATCTGTATGCTGTTATATTTTTACACCCAGAACGAGAATGTACGTTTTAACATGTGCTAACACTCTTAGTGAGCGATTGAACGGTGTTGGGGTGCTCCCTTTTTTTTCCGCTTTGCTTTTGGCTGAAAAGGCGCATGGGGTGGTAGAGGAGAGCGCCCCGATTTGTTGCAGCGGAAAGGTGCGAAGTCCCTTCATATGAGCCTGCGACAGCGGCGTTGGCGTGTGGGGCATCGGATGCGCGGGAAAAAAAAAAAAACATCGCGCTCTACCTGCAGTCGTAGTTGCAGTCGTGTTTACAATCACAATCGCCGGTGCGTTTAGGTGAAAAAAAAAAAAAAAAGAAAGAAAAAAACGATGCACTTCCCCCATCGCTGTTAAAAGCTATCTCAACAGGAGAAAAGTCACAAAAATGGTTAGCGCTGCACATGCATAAACACATCATCTCCGCGTCAACTGCGGGTAGAGGTCACACGGAGAAACGTCCCTAATAAAAAAGGAGGCCACTTTTTGAAGCGGTCAAGGGAAGGTATTATTTTACTGCCCCGTTACACTTAACGTGGTGATGAAACCACCTGCCCTATTCAGACCGCTTATTGACATTTCCTGCTGCACGCAGGATCTCGTCCAAATCGCTCTTGGGGACCTGTTCGTACCGAGCGAACTCCATGGTGTAGGTACCCTGTCCCTGTGTAATGGAGCGAATCTCGTTGATATAATTGAACATGTGTTTTAGGGGGATGTCGGCGTAAATATGAACAGCGTTCATTTGGTTAACGATGTTGGTGACCAGTCCCTTCCTCTTGGTGATGCTGGTGAGGATGTTGCTCTGATGTTCGTAGTGTGAAATTATTTCCACCAACATAATGGGTTCAAGAAGTACAGGAACAAAGTTTTGATAGTTTTCTTTAATAAGATGAATGGTGGCTCTTTTAAATGCCAAGTCATTACTATCGACTTCATGAATCTTCCCTCCAATTAATCTCATTTTCATGTTAATAATTTCTGAACTGTTCAGGTAACCTTTTTCAACTTGTTCTTTAAAGGCTTTCTCAATTGATAAAATAAAATTTTTTGGAAGATCATTTCCCACCACTTCATTAACAAAGGAACAGTAACTGGTCTCGTTGTAATCATCAGACACGGTTTCGAAAATCGCATGAACATGTGCATACAATCCTGCACCTCCCTTTTGTTTTTTATATGTATATGTGCATTCATATGGTTTGGTAATGGTTTCTTTAAAATTTATTTTAGGATTCTTCAATTGTACCCCTATCCCATATTCCCTTTTTAGCCTCTCTTTATAAATTTCCAATTGTAATTCTCCAATTCCTTCGAATAGAATTTCCTTCGTTTGCTCATCAGTCTTTACGTGAAAGGTTGGGTCTTCCTTGACGAACTTGTTTAATGCCTTGGTCAGCTTGGTCATGTCTCCTTTCTTTTCAATTTCCACTGCCACCGATATGACTGGCTTGGGCACATGTATATTTAGCAGATGTAAATTCGAGGCGATTCCATTCGTGTAGGTCGTCCCTGTGCGTCCGCTGATACCATTAATAGCAACGATATCCCCTGCATGTGCCTCATTCACTTCTTGGGCCATGTTCGAATGCATTTTTAATATTTTTTTTATGACTTCTTTTTTGCTCGTTAGCATGTTCATTATGTTATCCTTTTTTTTTATTTTCCCTTGGTAGATGCGGAAGTAGCTCATTTGGCCATGCATCGCATCCTCCTGTATTTTGAAGAGGAAACCCACCATGGGCAGCGCGCTGTCACACTGCAAGTCGACACGCTTTCGGCTTTTCCCCTGTGCAGGGGTACAGTTTTCCTCATTGGCATCCTTCCCTGCGTCTGTACCCCCCTCGTAGACGTAGCCATAACTACCCACCTCCCGGGGAGAGGGCAAAAAGCTACACACATAATTGAGCAAAATTTGAACACCTACATTATTCTTAGCGCTACCCAGACAGATGGGCACAATGGCATTCTTGATGGTGCACCTGCGTATGGCAGCAATCACGTCTTCTGTCTTTATATCATTAATTTCTTGGTTGAGGAAGACATCAGCAAATTCATCATCCACATCAGCTAGCTTTTCGAACATACGGGTTCTAAGCATATCCATCACTTCGTATGAAAAGGATGGATCGTGTAGAGTCACCTCTTCATCATTCACTTCCTCCACTATGACCCCATTTACACCTTTAAATAAGTAACCCTTTCTCAACACAAGATCATACACTCCTTTAAACTTCTGCTCAATTCCAACTGGCATTTGCAACAGGAGAGTGTTTAAGTTTAGCTTTTTCTCTATGGTACTAAGTGCCCTTTCCACATTTGCACCATCTCTATCTAGCTTATTAATGAATAATATTCGTGGGATGAAATAACGATTCATTTGCCTGTTCACTGTTAATGTTTGACTTTGAACTCCGGATACTCCACAAATAACAAGTATGGCTGCATCTAACACACGTAAAGATCTTTCCACCTCGATGGTGAAATCCACATGTCCAGGGGTATCAATTATGTTGATGGTAAATTTTTTGTCGTGAAAATCCCAGTTACAATTCGTTGCTGCTGATTGGATCGTTATTCCTTTTTCTCTTTCTAGGTCCATTGAATCCATTGTTGCACCTACTCCATCGCTCCCTCTAACTTCATGTATGCTTTTTATTTTCCCTGTGTAGTACAAGATTCTTTCTGTTAAAGTGGTTTTTCCTGCATCTATGTGTGCACTAATTCCGATGTTTCGCAAGTTGTCCACACAAATGGAGGAGAAGGTTCTACCTGCGCTGTTCAGGTAGAGAAAAACCTTTTTCCCTTTTGGCAACCTTTTCGCTAGCACGGAGGTGTGCCTCCTCAGCGCGGGCGAGCCGTATGCTATCATCGTATTTGTGGGGATTCACTCGTGACCTATATCCACATGACGCGATGGCCCTATAACACAGCGGGACGAAACTAGTAGGAGCGTTACCCTCCCCAAGTGAAGGTGTAATACTGCCCTCCACCCCCGATGTGTTCAATCCCCTGCTGGATTGGCAACACGGGGAAAATATCTCCGCGCGACAACACGCTGGGGCCGGCACATGGAGTGAAATTGCGGTCGAGCAGAACGAATCGTGGGAACTAGCAAATTGGCTGGAGGTGATTTTTCCATTTGAAGTATTTTATATGACGTGGGTAAAAAGGTACATCGTGAAGCTTATCGGTCGGTTGGTGGCTCACCGGGGTTCCCGAACGGGGCCCTGCAAACATGATAGCGCCAAACGCACCACGTCAGTGGGGGAAAAAAAATCGCTGCACCGTCGCTCAACCAGCGAACGCAAAAGTTGGTGCAAACGCAGAAATTGGAGAAACGCCTTGCGAAGGGGAAAAGCACATCTTTTCCCAACAAGTAACTTGCGCGCCATTTTACCAATTAATAAAAAAAAAAAAAAAAAAAATTCCCCCAACTGATCACCCCATTTGTGAGAATTCCCGCACAAGTGACAAAGCACAAAGGAAGCACAAAGAAGGACGAAGCACCATGGACTATGAGCTGTTCTTAGTCTCAAACATCCTGGGTAATTTTCTGCATATATGTTGGGAGATCGGCGACAAATGCTCTGCCCGCTGTTTAGCTTCATAGCTGCAAAGGGAATTTGCACGAAATCCTTCTCAGTGATATCGCAGCGGGCGCAGCGACTGAGCGAAGGAGGTCCATCCGAGTGTACCGCCTACACGAGTATACCGTCCATCCTACCCATGCCACCCCCCTGCAGGCATTTCCATAGTCATTTTGATTTTCATTTTTCATTATTTATATGCGGATGAGGGGAATGATGTGTCATGAGAAGACCGCCCCCCAAGTGTTAGCACATCCGAAGTGGGCGCAAAAAAGGGAGAATAGTCGCACAGTCGCATAGAAGTTACAGACACGCAGACATGCTGGAAAATCGTCGCCGTTGCGGCGCCCGAGCGTACTCCGGAATAATAACCATCACTTTCCCCAGCTAGCTATTCAAAAGTGGAAATTTTTTTTTTTTTTTTTTTTGTTTATTTATTTTTTTTTTTTTCTGAACAGATCAGGTAAAAATGTGGAAAAGAACATAATGTGAAAAAGATCGCCCAGTGTGTCCTTAAGCAGCATTTTGATTTGCCCCACTTTTCCACATTAGAGTAAAACCTCAAAAGAAACAAAATGAAAGACAGTGAATTCGTTGGAGGAAAGCTAAAACTGAAGGATTTGAAAATTAAAAAAGGCAGCCATTCCAAAGACTCCAAGTACGCAGCTGGACGGGATGGAAAAAAAAAAAAAAAAAAAAAATCACGGAAGACAAAACGGACAGGAATAATTACGACGAAGAAACTGGGACAATGTACAATGACCAAGGGTATAGCCAAGGGAAGGACTATGACATGAGTGCAGATGGAAGAACAAATGTACTTGAAAGTGAAAGGGACACTGAGAAAAATGGCACGGGAAAGCAAGCCGATGAAACAAAATTAAAGGAAGTTTTACAACTGAACTTAACCGAGGCAGAAAAGGCCTATCAGCTGGTATTAAAGAAAAGGGAGAAACAACGAATTGAAAAACTTTTAAAGGAAAGTTATCGTGAGAGACTGCAGAAGTTTAATGACAACTTAGCTTCCCTTAGCGAGCATTTCGACATTCCGAAGGTTGGGCCTGGCTAGGCCTCCGCAAGGGGAGAAGCACACACGCAAAAGTGTGTATGCCTTTGTGTGCTATTGCAAGAAGGCACATAATTTTACCGTTAGCCAGATGGCCTTTCAAGCAGGGTCATCTCCCCGCCCCTCCACAATATGGCAGTTACACCGTCTACATGGTCAATTTTACAAAAAAAAAAAAAAAACCTTTTTTTAGTAACACGATGGTGTTGCACTTTTGTAACCCTCCCCCTGCCCCTGAGCAGGGACAACACTTTCAATTTTGAAGGTTTTCCGTTTCGAAAATGAAAGCTCTTTCTGGTTAGTTTCTCCGCACACAGAGAGAGAAGACAGACAGGGGATTAGCTGCGTATACCTCTGTCCAACCGTAACATAGACCATCACCCCATATTGCTGTTCCATTCATGAGGGCAATAGGGTTGACGTATAAAAAGGTGCATGCGTCTTGTGTGAGTTAAGGAGTGGTGTGCGGTTAATGTTTCCCTGCGGCATCATCTGTAGGACTGCTGTCCACGAAAAGGGCCGAGGCGCAAGTACTCCCTATGCATGTGGATCAATTCCGTGCACCGACCGACACACCATTTCGCTTCCCACTCGCTGAGATTCGTCCAGGTCTATTAGCTTCCGTCCGTGAAACAAAAGCAATTCTTTGACTTCCTCCAAACAGTGGTTGGTACTCACCAAAGTGAAATTTTTTTTTTTTTTTTTTTTTTAATTTTCTTGTGTATGCTTTCTCCACCCCTCCGTGCACACATCTGCTTACGTAGGTTATGTATTATGGACGTGTAGACTTTGTTCCTTTTGATCCTCTTAATTATGTTAGTGGCCTCTGCGCGCGTGCGTCTGCTTCCGCTGTCACTGCCACCGCCACTGTTACACGCGCTTGGGAATCCATATCTGTGCATGCACTCCGCTTGCACCAAGTCCCCCTCGACACCGCGATAGATAATTTTATTTTTTCCTTTTGACTGCCTTTCTCCTTCGCTTTCGGTGTGGAGTTGGGATTCTTCGGGGTCTTCTTGAAGGCAATCATCGCATTGGGGGGGGTCTCCTGTTACGAAGTCGTCGCATTGGGAGGGGCCTCCTTCTAACCGAGCAGTTTTTCCTTCCTCCTCCTTCACAACTTCCCTTTCAACTTCCTTCACATTTTCACCTTGCACAATGTTTTCCTCGTCTCCCTTGACGCTGTCATGGGGACTCCCTGTCGCAGCTCCTGGGGGGCTTAAGATTTTTGCTTGCCCCACGTACAAGTGGCCTCCACCGTTGGAAGCAATCTCCTCATGAATGTAGGGACATGCGTTTTTCACCTCGTTCACTTCGTATGGGTTGTTAATCCCCTTCACTAATTTGCCGTCCTTCTCTGCGTCGCGCTCATTACAATTACTGTCCTCGTTTTTAATTAGGGTCAAAATGAGCTCCTTCCAATTTGCACATGCCTCCCCTTTCATTGTTGATGATACAGCCACCTCACTGGTAGCATCGTGTCTTTCTTTGTAGTAACCATACGGGGTGCTTTTCTCCCTTGGAGGGTGGCTCAACAGTTCGGGCATGTACACAGAACAATTGTTGGGGACGTAGGGTTGGTGCTTTCCGACGCTGGTGTACGAGTGACTGCTGCACGCGTGGCAAGTGGAGCCACCGCCCGAGGCGTAACCAGAGGTGCAGCCACTGGAATGCTTATTGACGCTGCAGGAGGCAATTCCATTAACATCGCCAGTGGTGGTGCTACCTGCCGCTATGCCACTACTCCCGTTGTCGTCTTCATCACCCTTCTTCAAGTTTTCCCCAATGCAATAATTTTCCTGCACTTCCCTTTCCTCCTCTGCGTCACTTATGCTGTTGTTCGTGTGTGTGTCCTCTTGGCATTCGCCTGCTCCCTTAGGATGGACGTCCTCCCGCGCGAAGTCACCCGTTACAGGTACCATTCGGTTCTCCACGGAGGTTGCCCCGGGGCGCACACGTGGGTGGCGTCTGGCGCCTGAATCGCAGCGTGGAAACGGAGCTGCTTCATTCGCTTTGCTCGTTTCTCCCACTTCTTTCGCTTCCTTTGTTTCCCCATCGGGGTAGCCGTTCGGGAGCTGCCACCCATCAGGCCAACTTGGACCTGCTAATTGAAGAGAGGCACACAAGTTTTGCGTCGCGTGAAGTGGGTCACACTGGACGTTGCAAGGTGTTCAGTTGTGCGTGTCTGTCTGCTGTTGCTGCTGCTGGTTCTACTTTTGCCGCTACCTCTACGTGTACTCTCTCTTTACGCCTCGGCGCATGCATACGTACATAACAGAGGTGAGCCCGTGCGTGCAGGCTGGGGAAGACTACTTCAAACTAACCACTGCACCTCGCCTACGGGAGAGTCATTCTTGTGTGACGCAAATGATGTGTGTAAAGCTCCCCCAATGTCACTAACATTGTAGTGGCGTAATCCGGAATAGCCCTGCCTACGTGCATGCTGTCGTGTGTGTCTCTGCCTGTGTGTCGAGTTGCTCCCTCTCTGGCATGTGCCCCACAGGTGAGGTGTCCGCTTCGCAGCTGAAGCGGGTACTGGGCTCGCAACTGAAGGCGCCGCTGGTACGGAAGCTTAATGCGTTGGTGGGACTGCTACTCTGGCTGCTAGCGATACTATTCACGCGGCTAACAACGCCGCTAACACCGCTAACTGCGCCAACAGCGGAGACAGCATTGGGGGGAAGAAACTTACGCATAGGGGTCCTCCGTGTGGACTGGCGGTCTGCCCCATTCACAATATAGCGCGAAGCAAATTCTTCAACAAAGGTGGAGTAGCTTTTTATATACATGCGATGTTGCGCCAAATGAAACCCCAGGGGAATGTAACTCAGAGAAGGATTTTTGCATGAACAACATATAAAACAAAAGTTATACCCGTTATTCAAATTGTTACACGTGTTCCGATAATTTCCTTGAGTCACTACACTGCTCATTCGAATGTTGGATCCAAATTCCAGAGAAATTTTCACAGCATATTCAAAGACACCCAGTGCGTACATATAATGATACAGCTCGCTTACCTTCATGAATCGAACCTTACCGTAATCGAGTCCTTCTCTTGTTAGAAGCGACGTGGTTTTAAATGCATCCTTGTAATGTAATTCACGAATTTCTTTTAATATTAATTTCCTACCTATGTCCCCCAAAGGCCTATTGAAATGAGAGGACCAGATTTTATTAACATTGTAGTATACGTTTTCACATTGTGGAAGGAAGTTTTTTTTTTTTGCATCACATTCTCTTTCCTTTCCCAGCTGTTTTGTGTTTTCTGTCTTGCCCCCTTCTGTTTTGTTGCGGGACGACTCACTCGGACATTCCTCCCTTGCATCGTGACCGCGACTATCACTGGTTTCGTCATTTTCGTCCATCTGCTCCTGCTCCTCCTCACGATCCTGCTTCTCCCCCTGCCCCATCGTCTTCCCCCTTAAAAAATGAACATACTCGGTGAAGCAGTTAACGTTATGGTGAATGTCACATGAACACCACAACATGTCTCTACAGCCCCCCCCATTCACAGTCGTCTTCACCCCCCCGTCCCTCCTACCAGCGTTATGGTTGTTAAGTAAGTCAATCAAGGAGTATGCACAGAAGGGGGTCTCCTTAATTCTACGCGATTCAACTTCCAAATCGAAAGAAATGCCTCCCTTTTTTACAATTCCTCCAAAGACTTTATTTTTTCTTTTTACTCTGGACTTTCTCGAGCGCTTTTTTGTTGCTTTTTTCTCCACGGGGGTTTCATCATTATGGCTAGTTTCGAATGTCCTATTCTCTTCATAGTGTACGTTTGCACCGGTAGTGGCCGCCTCATTATAATTCGTGACATGGCCTTCTTCATTCTCACCAAGCACACTCTTCATCATTACCATTTGTTCGTCTCGGCGTGAGAGGTGGGTGGAGGAGCTATTGTTGATTGAACGGATGACGCTCATCCTGGTGGTGGTCACTCTCGGGGTACCCATACGAAGGTGGAAGAGGTGGGCGAGACTTTTCCCACTGCCGCTAACACTCTGTGTGGTGATGAAAGGTATGTGAATGCGAGGTGTACGCATATGTCGCGTAACAACACTCATTTTAACAATGCGCAGTTTCGCGGTGGGCGGTTCATGCATGCGGGGGGAGGATACTCGTGGGATGGCCCAGCGGCGAATCCTTATGGCACTTTTCACATGTTTGCTGTTCTGTAGAGGTGTCTTCCGCGATGGAGCCTCGACACCGGGGTAGACACGCCGATGTGAACTTCCCCTCTGAACACTCTTCATCTGTTGTGAGGTCATGTATTTACGCTGCTCATTGGACCCTTGCGTGGTGTTGTGATTGAGGCTGGGGAAGCGATCGTAGTTGGTGAGACTAGGGTTGACATTCGCGTAGCCCGTATTACACACCATGTCATTTGTACACGTTGTGCTTGTCACTCCGTTGGTACCCCCTACCCCCTTCTTCCTCTGCAACATCATGGACATTAACTTGATCACACTATCGCGTAGAGTGTTGACCGGGGAACCATCTTGCATGTTCATATTCCCCCTGGAGAAGCCACTTCCTACCACCATATCCTCATTTATCACACTCGTCGTGGTGCTGCTCCTACTGTCCTGTACATACTCCCCTGTGGAGACATGAGGGAATCCTTCCTTCGTCCTCACAAAGTTGTTATTGGTGGAGTAATGGGTACTGCCAAAATCGTCCCCACGAACATGCACATAATTATTTTCTCCTCCAACCGACTGAGTGGCACAGGTATAATATGTTACATCATCGGGTCTTCCTCCTTTCACCACGACATCGTTCACACCATCATAGTAGTTACTGGGTTGCTTGAACGTTAGCAATTCGTAGTTGTAGATGCCGATCTGGTTGGTGGTGCCATTGGGGAGGCACAACCTGTTCGAAGCATCTACTACCTGCATGGAACACGGGTCGTTGATCCCGTTGATGGTGGTACAGCAGTTAGAACCCACGAAGGCATGTTCGTTCGGGGAGGCACCATTTGCAGGGCCGCTGTGGGAGATGCTACTTGAAGAGACACCATTTGCAAGGCCACTGTGGGAGACACCCCTGGGCAGATTAACGCACGTGGGCGACGCCTCACTAAAGTCATTATAACGATTGAACGAATTATTTTCACCCATGCGTATGAGTGGAGGAAGACCCAGATCATGGTTTGCATCTGCAGGCATGTCGTTATGAATTAATCGGGGCAATATCATTGAGCAGTGATTGCTCTGCATTCCTTCCACCACCCCCAAGTCTCTTCCATACACATTACATGTGTTATTTCGTGAAAATGGGTTTTGATTTTGCAAGTCGGTAGTGGCACCTGTAGCTAAGGGACTACCTAAAGGACTAACATCGTGGAGGGTCCCCACTGATGCCTCACAGCTGTTCGAGCAAACAGACGACACACGGTTCCTTGCATTGTATTCATCTTCAAGCGAATCCATAAGGACACTGTTCAGGCTGAAATGAGAAACGTTATGCCTATTAAATAAATCTTCCTGATGGGGCAAATGGTCCTCCAGTCCTTCCTTTCGCACAACAGACATTACGTCCCTTTGGTAATTATATGGGTAGAAGTGTTCCGTAGCGAGTGGTCCCTGCTCCTCCTCTTCTTCTGCTTCTGCTTCGGCGTTCATAAAATGGTAATCACTGTTAATGATGTGCGTGTCTGCTTCGTTGAAGCGACTGCACTGTTGCGATGGGGTCGCTGGCCCCACGGGGTTCATCCGTCGGCCATTTGTTTGTGCGCTCGGCACGCTGCTCATCATGCTACCCTGCGTGTATAGACTTGGGTACGGGTCACTTCCATTAAATGGTGTATTCGCCATGGGTTGTTTCCCCCCTGCATGTTCCCCCTTAGCGATGTTCACACACATGGTTATGCGAGAATACATTTCTCCATTTGATGGGTCCGCTGTGATCACTCCATGTGGAAGGCTCCTACTATGTACTCGCTGTTCAAACTTCACATCGTCGAGGAGGGCCTGGTCCACATCTGCGTCCCGGATCACCACCTGACTGTCTTCCCCTACCATGGGTTCTGTTTTTACACGTGCATCAATACACTGTATACTGTGTTCGATGGAGGGTTCTAACCCCAAGTGGGGGGAGTCACTTTTGTATAACACCTCCCCCCCATGCAGGACGTCCATCTGCGTCTCCAACGAGTACAAGTCACCACCCGAGTATCTTTCACATGAATTAGGAAGTCCCTTCGTGCACTCACAAATGTAATGAGGCGACGTGTCTTCCTTACAAATGTAATTGGGCGACGCGTCTTCCTTACAAATGTAATGCATCTCTTCACACTTCCTTGTGGAGTAATCTGAATATAATTTTTCCTCTTCGGTAGGACCCCCTTCCTCATTCGACTTTGTATAAGGCGACGTCATTTGAAATGACAAATCGAGAGGGCCTTCTTCCTCAACATTAGGACAAGCTATATTAAGAGAAGGGTGCCTTACTCTGCTCATTACATTTACATTGTTACGAATGGAATGGGTGCATTGACGGTTTACATCACAGGGGGACCCTTCTCCTATTACTTTTACTCCATCACTGTGAGCAGCACTTGAGTTACCTCCTGTTCTGCGTTCACTCCACCTGCACGATGACATGTAGTTCATTCCTTCATCATCCCAATCTGTGTTCTGTATGTTTTGGCCATGGGCCCCGCTGCCCACACTGGCGTTGCTCACTCGCCCTGACGACACATACAGACTTTTCTCCCCCGTACTACCGCCATCCCCCCCTCTGCTGTGTTGCTCGTAGTAGACATGAAGTCCATCTGTGCAACTTCGATTTAGTACCCTATTGGGATGGTTATTTTTATTTTTAATTTTATTATTATTTTTGTTTTCCTTTTCATTTGATATTCCATGTGCATGGAATTGTGTATTGTAAAAAAGATTCCCTTCGAGGCGAGGTCGGTAACTGTCTGAATAACTGTCTGAATAAAGTTGCTGACACGCACCTCCATTCATTTCGTTATAATTTATTTGGGCATTTTGGCTAGCCAGATGATCTGGGGCTAAAATCGCCTGACTGTTCAGGTGAAATTCCATTCCGGCGTCTTCGCGCCCGGGGGTGAAATTTCCGTGGCGAGCGTAGGCGTGGTGGTCGGTGCCCTCCTGCTGCGGTGGGGCCACGCTGGGGACCATGCCCACCTCCGTGAGCACGTCACTACTTAACATTTCACTGCTTAACATTTCGCTGCTTAAAATTTCGTTTTGCAAAATGTCGCTGCTGAGCAGGGCCCTTTTTAAAATGCTGTCTATCATGCCGTGGTCCGGCTTGTCCCCTCTTGAGTGGTCCCCAATTGAGGGCACCTTATACGCGTCTTCCGCACCTCCGTTCTTCAAGACACACGGCGAGACTCCTCCATTAATACCATTACACCTAAGTAGCGAATTTTCCCTGGGGGAATAATCCCCCTGGCAGTGATCACCAATAAAGGGTTCATTCCTTTCACCACTTCTCATCATGTGCATGTATAAAACTTCAGGGGAGGCATGTTCTGTCCCTATACTCATCCCACTTGCATGGTTGTCTCTCCCCTCCATGGTGGTTGCTTCAGAGAAGTGACCCATATTGGTGTCCGCCTCATTGAGGTAATCATATTGGTTTGTGGGTACGTAGGAGTGTTCCTCGTTGAAGAGATGATTCGTGTGTGTATACTGGTTGGAGGTGAACTGCGTCGCATTACAATCTTGTGTGTTTTTCTTTTCATTTAAATAAATGTTCATGAAATTATTCATAAATGTGTCATTCTCGTTTGTAAGGGTGTGATTGTCCTCCTTCACGTGGTGCATGTAATCACTGGGGTGTACTCTACGTTGGAGACTCATCCTTTGCGCCAGTTGATTGGTGATCCCCACACCGCTGTGTGCACTTGTGCTTCTTGCCTCGTCTATGACGTGCATCTCTTCCACCGCTTCCACCTCTTCTACCCCTTCGTAGCTGTGTTCGTTGGGCGTTCCATTATTAATGAGCAGTTGGTTCACGTGATTACTGGTCTCGTTTGTGTGCAGGTGGGTAGACATCACCCCCTCTCTAACGGATGTCACCATTGTCTCATTGATTAGAGCGACAAACAGGGGAACCCATTCAACACAACCAACTGTTCAACCGTACGGGCTCAAAAAAAAAAAATATAAGACAAACGGGGAAATTTTACAACCTGAAAAAATGTCGTCACTTTTATAAATTCAATTTGGATGGTCAGTTGGGGTGCGGAGTGGAAGCATGTCCTTATGCAGAATGATGCGTTCCCTTCCTCTATTATTTATTATTATTATTATGTTTTTTCTTTTCCTGCCAGCCATGCGATTACGTAAGAATGAGGGTTCGTGGTGGCTGGTGCATGTAATCTTGCTCCACTTCAATGACAGGACGGATCAACACGTGCTCAAGTGTTACATCAACATGGAGAAGACGAGAAAGGAGGGACAGTGTGTATGTGTTCGTGCACGCGTGTAAGATCCTACATCTAATAAATGATTAGGATGGTCGACCTGGGGTGGAGCAACTTCCGAGGTCACGTAGAACATGTGCTGCTAGCTCGGCATGGACGCAGCGACGCTCCGATAGAGTGGTACAATTTTGCTTCTAATTATTTAGTTTTGTTACTGGGGCGATGCGAAGAAATTTGTGTCTCCCACCGGGTTGGTCAAACGTATTTCTAAACCGCTTGTAAGGAGACAAAAGGGAGAAGCTTTTCAACTACAATCGCACGTGCCCCCTTCAGCGCCGAGTACGCACATCACACGTTAGTGATCTCGCGATGACTGGCGGTCCATGCGGAGGGGGAGGGGCAATGGAAAAAAAGAAACAGTTGAGAAGAAAATGGAATGGGACAGACACAACGATCAGCACAACGAGGGACACAAAGACGGGTTCGAACGTCTGAGTAGAGCAGTAAACTAAATCAACGCGACGAAGGACATGTCCTGCCGGATGGGACAGGCTCCATTGGAGCGAGCGGAAACAAAACAACGACTCGCTAACTGGAGTAAATGTACGTGTAGACAGATGTAAGAAACAAACGGTGAGGGGCGTTCACGCATAAGCATGGTAACAAGTGAGTATGGTTGGGTGGCTTGACGAAACGAAGGAGCAGTCGTCACGGAAAATGGGAGCTGCCGTCGGGACAAATCGGAGCAGCGCGTGTAATGCCGTTGGTCAATTGGGAGAGGGCACGGGTGCATACATTAAAGAAAGGAGAAAGACAAAAATAGAAACTGTGTTGGTGGAGAGAGACAATGTTTTTTTTTTTTTTTTTTTTTTTTAATCGGCCAACTCAACTATCGGTCTGCTCGTAAACACACTGAACGGTGTGTGTGTCAACGTTGCGTGTGTCAACGTTGCGTGGGAGGGAGGTGGTGCACAACTGCATGCACTTAGGAGGGGGAAAAAAAAAAAAAAACGTACTCCATATAAACAGTTGATGCCAAGTGGAGTGGTCGTCCATGTGATTCCCTTACGCCGCTCAGACACAAACAACGATGGTCGCAGGGGAACAACTCCCCCAGGAGGCTCTCATGCCTTATATGCACGCAACAAGGTGATAACCCCACAGGTGGGGACGTGCATTGGTGTGGGGTGAATAGCTAGTCCTCCTAATTCGGAAGAGGGGACGACACGTGTATAACACCTGTGTTGTAGTGTAGAAAGTGGGTATGCAAAAAAAGAGGAGCCTCAGAGGAGGGTTACTTTTTGTACAATGGATGGGTATAGAAACGGATTCGCTACTCATGTGTGTGTGTTTTTTTTTTTTTGAGGTCGGGGGGGAGGAGAGTCAAGCATACACATTCATGACTGTGAACAGGGTGCGAATGGTAAAGGAGAGACAAACAGACTTAGAGCAAAAAACAGTCATTACAAAAAAGGGGGACACAGCTACTTTGAGCGATGTCGCGTGATTCAATCTTAGGATCGATGAACGGAAGGTGAAAGGGACAGAGCACACATCGCATGCAGTTAATAAAAACAAGGAGTCACGGTGGAGGGAGGAGAAGGCAAGGCGCGAAGTGTTTTAAAGCGGTAGGACATGAGTGTAAAGTGTTTATTTACATGCGTTTCGTTCGTTCCGCATGGTTCGCTTTATTATTCGCTTCCCTTTGGAGAAATCGCGCGGCTAGACATTCAATGTGTTTTTATACATGGTCAAAGTGGTGTGAAATAAAAAGGGCGAATGGTTGAGTGATTATGAATCGAAGGGGAAGGTTGGAAAAGGGAGTCGCGATATACACACACACACATGCTACAAGAGATTCGTGTAGAAATACACCCAGGGACGGAAAATAAAGTAATCGTGGAGAAAAATACGCGTACACAAAGTGTGCTCCTGAATGTATGCACATTTGAACTAGGTGAAAATACGTACCTATGCGTGCACCGTTTTTTTTTTTTTTTTTTTTTTTTTTTTT
>NW_012192594.1:254703-255281 GCF_000956335.1 Plasmodium fragile | reverse complement strand
ACGCCATATTAATTTCGCAGTAAACCACAACTGGGATTGTTTCTTATATGGGACACTTTTTTTTCTTTCCACCGCCACTCTTTTTTATATATATATTGAAAAGTGGAATGGAATAAAATCAGGTGAAAAAAAAAAAAAATGAGTAAAAAAAAAAAAAAAAAAAAAAAGGGGCGAAGCAAAAACAGCTACTTGAAGTGGTTACAAGAAAAAGAATGACACCAAGCTACACGTGTGTAAAGGGCTTACCGGAACAAATTGGGTTTGTGTGGGGTGTCATTTTATTCTAAGCCATTTTGCACACGCGTGTTTTCTGCCCTTGGTGTACTCCACTCAGTTGAGTGAAGAAAAAGGAAAATGCTTATATGTTGCTTTTTGGGGGGTCCATCTGGGGTTAACTCCAAATGGCCAAATCCGGGGGGGTCATCCATAAAAGAGGCCTCCTCCTCCACCTCCCCCCGATAGTAAAACCCCGAAATGGGAACAACGGGGTGAAGCTCCCCCCCTCCACAAACGGCGTGTAAAGCTTACTGCGGTGCTTCAAATTTGTGTTGTAAAAAAAAAAAAAAAAAAAAAAAAAA
>NW_012192594.1:247488-249783 GCF_000956335.1 Plasmodium fragile | reverse complement strand
GAAAAGTACAAAAGGGGTGATGTAGAAAGAATGAGGAGAGGAGAAAAAAAAAAAAAAAAATGTGCACATGGAACTCGAAGACTAGCACTCGTGTATGTGTACTCAGTGTGTAGAGTATACCCCCGCGCGTACGCAGGGGCACACGCGGCCAAGCAAAAATGAGAAAAAAAAAAAAAAAAAAAAATCATGAAGTGAGATGCAGTTAAATGGCTAGCCAGAGCGAAAATATTCTACATACATATGCATATATATGTGTGTATTTTTTTTTTTTTAAAAGTCCCCACTGTGTGTACTCCTTTTTTGTTAAAAGGGGGGGGGCGTGGCTCAGCGGAGAGAGCACTATCGTGTGTACATGAGCATGTAGAAGTGGGAACAAGACATACGAGAAAAAGGAGCAAAGGTGCGGGGCACGGTATGCTCGCCACACCAGCAAAAGGAAGAGAGAGAAAAAAAAAAAAAAAAAAACGAGCGTCACGGGAAAAGTATTGCTGGAAAAGTGGGACAAACCTGCACGAGCAACAGCCTGTGGAACTTACAAGCACCAAGTAACGCGCAACGAATGTAGTGTAACAAAAGAAAAACGAGCCAAAAAGAGAGAGAAAAAAAAAAAAAAACACTCAACAGAAGAGACTACACAGCGTTTTTCCCATTTTGCACATACTTCAAAAGTCTTAACTCCGCTCGCAAAATGCCGTCACTCGTACCATTAAAGGTGTGTATGCTTAAAAATTTTCCACATTTTTTTTTTTTTTTTTTTTTTTTTTTAATTTCCTCACCCATGTGCAAGAAAAAAAAAAAAAAAAATCTGCACCGTGGATTGATTTTTTAGCGTCTCCCTTTTTGCTGTTTTGCCTTTTTCCATTTGTTTCATTTTGCTTCTTTTTTTTTTTTTTTTTATCACTTCCCCATTTGGTCCCTTTTTTTATTATGTTTTTTTTTTGGGGGGGCTCCCTTGTCGACGGATTTATGAGGCCCTTCGTTTGAGCGGTATACACTTGTGTAGCGGTTGGCGATTCGCTTCGCAGTTCACTTTGCAGTTCGCTCAGCACTTCGCTTAGCAGTTTAATGACCGCCTCTCTGGGTTGCTTCCCCCCTGGCCAAGTTGCAACTGCCTACTTCCCTTTAGGACCAATCGAGGGATCCTTTTTTTCCCTGCGCCCGCCCGGTACTTGGGCAACTACGGCAGATTAATTCCACCACCCCCCCCTTTTACGAATCGCATGCACGTGCATGTGTATTCGGGGTGGGGGGTGCATCCACACTTAATCGCTCCTTCTTCCTTTACATATGTCCTCATGCGCGCACCCTCTAACCGTCCTTGCTTCGTTATAATGTGCAGAAGTGGCACTCGGGGTTAAGGGAAAAAAATGCTTAACCCTTCTCGACCGGGTTGTTGCACTACAACAAAATTGTTCACCGTGAGAATACACATAGGTCAGCAACTAACCCAAGGAAGAAGAAAAAAAAACAAAAAAAAAAAAGGCAAACCGATTAAGTAATTGCTCAAACGTGGGACAATCCCCTTGTAATAATTACGGTACACTAGATCGATCCCGTTTTTTTTTTTTTTTTACTCATGCGAAATGCTGAACCGGAAAGGGAAAGGCACAAATTATAGTTTCACCCCCCCACTCCTCATTGCAAAAATCAAGTGGACTCTCATGAACAGATCACCTACACATACAACGCGACCCTCCTTTTACCATTCTACGTAACGTCAAATGAGCATTATTTTTCCCACTTGAGGAGGTATTCATGGTGCCGCTTCCCCCTCACAAGTGGGGTGCATTTTTGCACGCATGAGCCAATGTCTTATGCGGTGCAAAGCACAGTGCGACTTGCACATACGCTCTGGCAAAATCGAGTTTGTTGACCCCAACCCAGTTGGCGCCTCACACCTCTATGCACCTGAGTATGACCTTCGCATTTGCATGCTGACCTGAATGCTACCTGCATGCGTGTACTTGTTCGCACCCTTGCGTGCTTTTTTTTTTTTTGCACATCTCGGGGGGGCTTGAAAAACTAGGGCACGTCGGTCCGCCGCCCTCGGCAAAGTCAGACCACCGCTGAGGGGGCTATGTTGGGAGGGGTTGCTTCGAAGAGGACACCACCCAGGTCGTCGTGTAAAAGGGATTTCCCTTTAAGCTGTCCCTCCTGCGTGCAAACGTTTTTTTTTTTTTTCTTTTTTTAAGTCCACCTCGGAGGATTGGCGACATTGAATTGGTCACATGAACTGGGGGTGAACTCTCCAGAGGTGATATAAAATGAGTAAAAAAAAAAAAAAAAAAAAAAGGG
>NW_012192594.1:229459-243447 GCF_000956335.1 Plasmodium fragile | reverse complement strand
AAAAAAAAAAAAAAAAATTTCGAAACGTTACCAAGGGGTTGAGTGTCATTTTGTAGGATTATCCAGGGGGGGACCTACAAAGCTAAAAATTGTGCGCAACGTCGCTTTCTCTTCAAATCACTTTTGTGAATCTCACCAAGGGGGGAAAAAGAACATGTGACAGATTAGTCGTTCTTTTTTTTTTTATTTTTCCCCCATCGCGTAAATCTTTTTGGGGATGCATTTTGCACACAAGAGTGGGGGTGGAGAGCTCATCCAAGCGCAGTGCTCGGGTAGGGAGTCGAGTCGGGAGAGGGGCTAAGCCAGATCGACCACGCCAAACGGGTGCAGCGACACATGTAACGCGACACACGTGAAGCGCGACAGGTGACGCGAAACAGATGAACCGCTCAAGCGCCATAATATACTTTAAAGATCTCGGAGTTAGGAACCCCCCCCCACGATGGGGCTTCAAATCGGGGGCCGCGTCCTTAAAGGGCATCCTGTGGGGAGGGACAAATGTGCAAGGGAAGAGATCCGCAGCCACCCTGGGACAGCTCATCGACAGGAGGAAGAAAGAGTTAGACCTGTCCATTAGTGAAGAAGTAATACGAAGGTACAAAAGAGCAAACATAAAGAAAATACTCAAGGGGGATAAGACCAAATGTGGGGCTCTGCAACAGGGTGGTGCGAGAGAGACGGAGTGCCATGCAGAGGAACCGCCCCCCCATTTGCTGAGCTCCCTCGTTCGGCTTCCAAACTCAGAAAAAAAAGGTACACTTCTTCATGGGGAAGACAAAAAAGTGCAGTGTTCCGCTCCCATAATTAAAAAAGGAATGCTTGACGCACACCCAAGAGGGTTACACAAAAGGGAAGACACACAAGTAGAACAGGACGAACGTGTAAAGGATGCGGTGGATAAATTATTCACTTCAAGGGAAAAAAAAAAAAATATCATGAAGAGAATCGTTTTTAAAAGTTCCCACGATTATTTGGAGCTCGTTAATAAATATGAAGAGGAAAGGGGTAGGGACGATGATAAGTTTTATAATTGCCTGAACAGTGCAGGTAAAAATGGGGATACATTTTTTCACAAGGAAGGGGAAACAAACCCATGTAGTAGTAATAGTAGTTCTGCCCCCATCGATGACGGTTACCTGTTCGAGGTGGATAATGATATGAGTGGTGAAGCGAATGTGCATGTTGGTGTGGTCCAACCAAAGGAAAGTCAAAGATTGAACGTCTCCATCTTTTCAGAGGTAGGTAAAAGAGAAATCCTCGAGTCATGTAAAAGGAGAAGGAACATGCAGAATGAAATAAACAAGAACAGTGATGCGAAGAATATGTTTAATAAGGATATATATTTTTGGTTGAAGCGGAAGGTGCACAGATCCGTCGGGTGGCAGCTGACCCCAGATCGTTTGAACAAAGGGGAAGAGGTGATCGATGTGACGGAGCTGACGTGCGCCACGGGGCAATCCCCCCCGGAGGTGCAGACTCAGGGGTGCGCACAAGCTGTCCCCAATGTGGACACCTACATGCATGCCGCTGTGCAGAGTAGCGTGAAGAGTAGCGTCAAGAGCAGCGTGAATGGGAGCGTGAACGGCGAGGCAGACCTCTGCATGGATCGCGTAGTCGCGGAGGGGAAGGACCCCCCCACCAGGGGCACGTACTTGCAAAGGCGTGCGGCCCCGCTCCACTTTTTGAACAAACTTAGGGGGGAAGCGGACGACAGTGCTAGCAATGGGGGGTGCGCTCAGGAGAGCACTCCGGACAGAACTGAGGGGGGAAGCCAGGACAGAAGCCAGGACAGAAGCCAGGAGCATGCCCCCCGCGACGCCTACCAAGGCATCTTACACAACACCACGAACGTGTTCAAGCAACTGCGAGATAACTACGAGCTCTTCAAAGAAAAAAATTTGTCACCGAACCTACTGGAGAGTTGTGAAAGGTACGTGAGTTACTACTACGGAATTGAAAAGGAGGAAAAGATTAAAGAGGTGCAAAAGTACCTAGACTTAAATGTGTACGACATGATGAAGGATGGGCGTTTCAGCATAGAAGATTACAATCGCCTTTTAAAAAGCCAAATTCTTTTTAACAAGGAAGAGGAGGCATTTCGTAATTTCAATTTATTCAAGCAGCATGATGTTCAGGTAAATGTAGACACATACAACGCGTTGATGTATGCCTCCATTGTACACAAAAACGCAAAGCTAGGTCGATTAATTTATTTACAAATGGTAAAGGATGCTGTGAACCCTAACCAAAATACTTATTGCATTTTGATTAAGGCACATATGTTAGACCAGGATATTCGAAGTGCTTTTCACCTGTACAGAAAAATGATTAAAGAAGACATACCAGTGGACTTACCCATTTATTCTACCCTAATCGATGGGCTCATTAAACACAAATATTACGAAAGAGCTGAGTCATTTTTTAATTATATAATTAGTTACAGAGGTGTCACCCCTGATGAGGTCCTCTACACCATAATGATTAAAAAATGCGCTTATAAAGGAGAGGCCGAGAAGTGCCTTAACTTTTACGACACCATGGTCAGCAACCAAATGAAAATTACAGACGTCACTCTGGTTGAAATTATTCACTGCCTTTCGAAGAGGAGAGATTACTTTTCACAGGTTTTTCATTTTTATAATATTTATTTGGCTAATGAAATGAGTGTGAACCACCGGCTGGTTCTGTATTTAATTGTTGCTTGCTCCACCACAGGGAATGTAAAACGGTTGAAGGAAGTTTTGAAGAGTGCAAATAGGTACCGAGTTAGAATTACCGACGAGATGTGCTGCTACATCATACGTACCTTTGCTAATAACTGTCTCGCTGAAGGAATCACACTCAGTGAGCGCCACAACAATATCCGGTACGCTTGGGCCGTGGTTCAAGAATTGGTGCGTAGAGGGAGAGTAGCGGGTGTTAGCAACGCTGGGGGAGATAAACGCATCCATGTTAGTGCCACCACTGAGGAAGAAGAGAATGCACACACCACCATGAATAACACCTCTCATGATGGAGGAATAATTTCGCTCCCTAGTGGAACAAAAATTTTGAATAGCATTGTACAGCTATATATAAATTGTGATTACCACGATTACGCCATTAGCATGCTCAAATATTATACCCACTTCAAGTGCCTACCAGATGTATACACCTTCCAACTTTTATACAACCTTTTATTTTACAAGATGGAAGACTATGGGCGGGTTCTATGTCTTTACGATTACATGGTGAATCAAACAGGAGTGAAGGCAAATGAGAAGACTCTGAACCTGGTTCTGCGTGCAGCCATTAAAACGAAATCTTCAAAAAGTACACTCTATGTGTTGCGACAAATGTATATAGCTAAGGTGTACCCAACGGCCAAAACCATAAAGGAGCTATACCATGTCGGAAGACACATAACTGATATACAAATACTTATTAATAATATGATCAAGCAACAGAAGAAGGAAATTTATGAAGAGAATGTAAAGGAGAGTCAACTGATTCAACTTAACATTGGTGAGTATGAATTGAATTTGTTTCGCGAGGGGAAGACTTTTAAAACGAAATCTCAGTTGGACCAAGTGCGAGAACAATTCTTTAGGAGGAAGGAGCGAGTCGAGAAGGAAAAACGCATGTCCAAGGGGAAAAAATCTTCAGACTGGCTGCCCTACGGCCAGTACCTCCAGCGCAAGCGCAAGGGTGGCGAAGCCTACGCACAACGTGTGGACCGCCCGAAGCCCCTACCCTCCTTTGCTTAGGGGATTGGGCCATCTGGCGTGTTATAAAAAAAAAAAAAAGTCAGCGATGTGGGGAAATGTTTGTGTGACTTTTGTGTGGTCATATTACTTGACAAACTTTTACCACGAAAAGGATTTTTTTTTTTTTTTTTTTTTTTTTTTTTTTTCCACCTTCGGGAAAAAACTCCCTACTTTGGGCAACGCACACTCTCGCAGTAGCAGCTTTAATGGGGTGAGTCTGTCATTACTCATGGAAGCCGCCTCGAAACAACAGAAGAGGTGGCTTCAAAAATGAGGATCCACTTCGCTCCAAGGCGAGTGTGTGTGTGTGTGTGTGTGTGTGGACAAATGGGTTTAGTTATTGTTAAACAGGGGAGATGCAAAAATGGGCCAAAAGTGGCCACACGGGGAGGAGATATCCCCAAGTGTGTGTGTGGGGAAAAAATGTACAAAAAAAAAAGACAGTGAACGGGCACCGCGTGCAGGTCGTTGATACAGCTACGCGGTTGGAACTACGTCGAGCCGATGTCGCTCATTAAATTATTGTCCACCAAATGGATTACGTACGAGTTGGCAATGTTCACGAGGGCGGTGACGATGAACAACGCATTCGTTAACAAATCGCTTGTGTAGAAAAGGATGAAAATTTTTAGCAGGCACAGGACCACGTCCATGTAAAGCAGTTTCCTGCAAGGGGGAGGGGCAGAGGGGTAAGTAGAAGTGAGGTGAGGTGAAGTGAAGGCGAACTGAAGGCGAACTGAAGGCGAAGCCGTTATGGCGGCAATGGGTGTGGGGGGGATATGCCGCCGATTGGACGAGCCAAACAGATTAACAGGATATTCTTACCAGACGAAGAACACCAGGGTGAATCTAACGTGCTCGTATATGCTGTGCGCGGAGAGGAATTTCTGCAAAACGGGGGGGGGGGGAAAGGAAAGAAGGCGCAGTGGTATCATGAGTGGGGTTCGTCTTTCACGTGCACGCAGTGACTTCGTCGAGAGAGAGTTGCATGGGCGATAACACACGCACACACACAGACCCACACAGGTTGCCAGCACCTCTCCAGCACACTTACACTTTTAATTATATTTAAAATGTGGTAATGGGAGAGGAAGGAGGACATGTCGGCGATCGTTTGAACGTGTGATGGACGTAGGGCTTTTTCGAAGTAGTTTTTTCTTTTCCCTTCCCTGTCTTCTGGCACTGCTACTGCCGCTACTGCTGCTGCTGCCACTCCTCCTGCCGCTACCTCTACCGCATGTGCGTATTGCATTTGTGGGTTCGTGTGAGGAAGCCTATCTTTGTATTTCCTTTTGCTCGTCTTGTCCCTTCCCCTGCCTATGTGTCCTATGTGTATGTTTACATGGTTGGGGGGAGGAGTCCCTGCGAGTAGCATGACCTCTTTGGTGTCTTCCGAATCGGAGTCACGTAAAAATTTCAGCATGCCTTTGCTCCTCTTGAAGGAGACGCCCTGGTGGTAGGCGAAGCTCCAGCTGTTATAGTTGACGTACTTATTAAAGAAAATCTTCGGCTGCCGCGGGTTCACCAATTGGTTGCTTGCCCTCATGGTTATCATCGCCCTCACAAGTCCTACATTAAAAAAGGGGGGTAGCAAATGGGGTAGCAAATGGGGTAGAAGAAGGCGTAGAAAATGGGGTAGAAAATGGACTGCATGCGTGATATTAGCTCAGGAGACGACACAATATATGCGTGGCAAGGGTTGCGCTAAGCGGGTGGAAAAATGTGTTGTAGCGGGTTAACAGCGGCTCATGTGGACAGCGTCTCTGCCGCCTGCGCGGCTGTGCCGCTTTTCCCTCTTCTTACTTTTGAGCGACTTGAGCAAGCGTGTGCAGAAAAAGGTCACGAGCCACCTCCACCAATATGTGGCCCTCCTATACGAACGCGATAAACTTTTCCTGTGTATGCTGAACAGGGCTCGTAACATCACAATGGAAAATCTTATGAGGATGCCAAAGTGAATCAGATAATACGCATATATAAAGAGGCAAACAGAAAATAATTTTTTACTATAATCATATACGTAGAAGAGGAAGAGGAGGTCGAAAAAAATATTTAACTGATTAATGAAGCCGGAAATAATAAGGAACAGATCGTATCTGTAGCTGTCCACAGTGTAATTGTTATTTTCGTATTGAATGTACTTCATGAGTTCTGCGTTGATGGTCTCATTAACATTTTTGAGTTGATCGAGGTGGTAAAATTTTTCCTCGTCCGCGGGTGGCGGTGGTACCCTTTCGCTTGCTGTTCGTCTCCGTCCCTCCTCAACCTGGTTTGCCTCCTGTTGATCATGCTGCTCATGACGCTGCTCATGGCGCTGCTCATGCTCGTCGTCCTCCTGCTCCTCCACAAGGTAGTACTTCTCACTGGTGAACATTTTTTTTTTTTTTTTTCCCTTCGCTCTGCTTGTCCTGTCTGGTCGTGGGGACCCCTTGGCTTTTTTTCTCGTCGCCCCCTGGGGGGACTCGCTGTTTCCGTGCTCCTTTTTCGAGGGGTCACTCTGTCCATGCTCCTTTCTCAATGCATCACCGTGCCCCACTTCTTTGCTGACCGGCGCACGTCCCCCCCCGGGGGAGGAAGGACCCAGGAAGCGGCCATAAATCCTCTGGCGAACCTCCTTTATATTGTACCGCTTCACCAAATCATACTTTATGGTGTTACTTACAATGAGGTCGATATAAAAAAAGAGGAAAATATAAACATAAATGACCAGGATGATGGTGTTGTTGAGCTCCGTCTTTGAGCTAGTGAGGACAAGGACGGTAATGGTAACGTAAACAAAGAAAAAAAGAAACGTACTGAGCAGGTAGTACACACAAATTTTAATAAAGTGCTTTTTGTTAATGATGTATGGAGAGGAGCAGTGCTTCGTCACGCTTCCATGCAGACCCAGTTCAGTGATTTCTGCCTCCGTCAGGATCTGTGAAATTAGTGAGTTGCCGCTCATGGTGTTGCGGTGGGGGGGGGAGTGACAAAGTGAGGGTGACAAGGGGAGCTAAAACCAACGAGAGGTTCCTTCACGTCTCAGCGGCTATACCCCCTCGGCGGAAATAAAAAAAATCAATCAAGCAATAGCAAATCGACAGAACAGCTGTCGCGAAAAAAAACCATCAGTAGAAGTGACACATCCCCCCTATAAAACCTCGCAGGAACGAACAGCTTGGCTCCTCACTGTGCTCAGCTGGCATGGAAACAAACAAAAAAAAAAAAAAAAAAAAAAAAAAAAAAAAAAAAAAAAAAAAAAAAAAAAATCTCCTTGGGTGGCTACTTCAAAGGAGGGATTCGTAAAAAAAAAAAAAAACAAACACGTGACCTCACGTTACAATCGCTGCTAAGAAAATATAAGCAGACTGATCCAGGTTGGAAGAGCAACGTAGGAGGAGGGGTACAATGCAAGAGCGCATCTCTCCATACGAAGCTTTCCCCTTTACGGGAGCAATTCAGGTCTGGGAACTGCCAACGTGCTATTCGTTGTTCTGCTCCTTAAATTCGTGTTGCATAAAAAAAAAAAAATATTGCCGCTCTTCCTTTCGTGCGTAGAAATATTTAGTTGACGCCGCGCCAAATCTGCACTTGGCGTTATGCCTCGCGTCATTGTAGGTTTCTTCCGTTGCCGTACCGGAGATCCGACTTGCCCCACTTTTGTTAACCTCTGCTCCCTTGCATACTGTGAACGGTATAGCGGCCTATGCGTGCGTTCACGTACATATATAAAACAGTTGGAAAAATCGTAAAAAAAAAAAAAAAAAAAAAAAAAAAAAAAAAAAAAAAATTTATGCGGTATCTCTCCTTATTATTATGTACCTTTTACCAACTTGGTTAAACTCAGCTGCAGGATTGCAACAAATATTTTCAACTTTTTCAATGGGAATGGTGCACACCGAGGGGAATGGCCCCACGTGAAGGGGAGCCTCTCCCACACGAGTGTCCCTCGAGGAAGAAATTTCTCTACTGGAGAGGCTTCCAATATGATTGCGCCTTATCGCGTAGCCGGTTGTCCGACCATATGTTGGAATTTGTTCAAATTTGTTCCAATTTGATTATCGCTTTTGTTTTTTTTATTTCCTCCATAGCTGAGCCACGTATTTATAAAAGAGAGAAACAACAGCAGGGGAGAGAAGGTCCTGTCGGTGCAGTTGGAGAGAGGGGGCGTTTTGGCTGAGCGGTGCAACGCAGTTTAAGCAAGCAGACGTGTTGCTAACCTCTAAACCATGACACCCTTTTCACAATTCCAACGGGGGGGGGGGGACACTTTTATCGGCACACGTGCGTTGCTTGAGGGGAAGGAGTCTTCCTGGCGTGTGATCACATGTGTACTTAAAAGAGGTGCTTCAAAGGTCCCCTGCTGCATACCCATACGTATAAAACGTATTCGCAGACGGTCCTCACGTAATTGAAGTATCTTTCTTTCTCTCCTGTTGTGTAGACACAGTGGTCGGTTGAGTTGATTAAAAGTGCGTGTCCTCCCTCGCAGGATTCACCAAGTGCACGGCGCCGTCGCCACTCAGTGGGTAACACGCAACACGGGTAACAAAATTTTTCTACACATGGTCTACTCTCCCTTTTTTGTGCGTAATGGGGGCTAAAAGTAAGGCAAGAGAAGACCCCCTTAAGCCGATGACCCCCACACACACACCTTAACGTGTATCCCGTTGACACTATTCCATTCGTGTGTAGCGCTTGTCTGTCCGACTAACCAGTACAACACAACTATGTGCACACATTTTTTTTTTTTTCCTTTTTTTTAGTAGCAACGTGCAGCATCGTACCTTTTTGTGCCAAAGGGAAAAAAAAAAAAAAAAAAAAAAAAAAAAAAAAAAATGTGTGCACTTTGGAAAAATCTGCACAACTGAGAGGAAATTCCTCAATGAGCAATTCTTCAAAAACAGGGAAAAAACAAAAATATAACTCCACCAACCCCACCGTAGATGAAATTTCCTACGTTCAATGATTCTTTTGCAGAGGCTTCACCTTTTATATGCGATGCATGCGCAGAGTGCCGTACCTATAGTCATTCATTTGTCACATTTTTACCTTCACACCCCCAAAGGTACAAAAAAAAAAAAAAAAAAAAAAAAACTCATAATTGTTCCATTTGCAAATTAAAAGAGTGTAATAAGAATGAGGCACATTACATAAACACATACACTTACTCTCGTAAGAGTAGATATAGTGACCGTAAGAAGGCTCGGCGTGTCACGTATATATATATATATATATAACGGCCCTTGTCCCTGCATGAAGGGTTGGTACGTGCGCCACTTTTTTGGCTGGACGCAGGAAATCTCTCTTTCCCATCGGGGTCGGGGCCAGCTTTCCTTGGCACCGTAAAAAAAAAAAAAAGTACATACTCATAAAACGTTTTCGAGCAAAGGAAACTTTACAAACGTCGCACGGGTGAAGGAAATGTAGGCACACGTTAAGGTGTACGCCAAGCAGGCATGCAAGGAGAGAAAAAAGGTGCGCCCTTACCCCCGTACTCACGATACGTAGTTCCTGCCCCGCTCCCCCCCCCTTGAGTGTAAATCAATTATTTTTGCGCGAGAGGAGCACACTCAGGAGTTTATTCCCTGTGAGACTTTTTACAGAAGGGGTCGTTTCGCTCGGTGCTTCGCTCTGTACTTGGCTCAGAATGTTGAATTGGCGCGCTTCACCTGCGTGGCTTCTAACCATTTTGTAAGCGAAGGCATTCTCACTCAGCTAAGTAGCGTACACCCAGTTCATTCTACCTGTTTCGTTGCTTTTCTTTTTTTTTTTTTTTTTTTTTTTCTGTGTTCACATGTGTACACGTTTGAGGTTTTTTGCCTTCACATATAGTTTGCTGAGTTTGCTCCCTTTGTTGCCTTTTGTAGCGCATCCCCCCGCATGAGTCGTGCGCATTTGACCCCTCCCACGCGAATTTCGTGCCGTAGCCGCACACACGTTGTGAGTGCGCGCGCGTAGTTTATTTTGCACGTGCCGTAGCCGCACACACGTTGTTAGTGCGCGCGCGTAGTTTATTTTGCACGTGGGGTGGAGGACGCAGAGGTGTAGCGGCGGCGAAGTATCCTCCTCCCAATCTGTTCACAATCTGTTCACAATCGGTTCACAATCGATTCACAATCGATTCACAACCGCTTCGTAACTGTTTGTAACTGCTGTGTAACCGCTTCAACAGCGCTACGCTGCCGGTACCCTGCAGCTACGCTACCGCTTCACAGCCGCTGCTGGCACCATGCTGGAGGCGCAGCCGAGCGGAGAGAAGGAGGGGGAGGAGCAGTCCATTTCGCAGTACCTGCGAAGCCTGTACGGAAATGGGGTGGCGAACAAGAAGGAAGTGATGAAACACCTGAGGAGGCGTTTGTACAATGACCCCAAGGTAGAAGATATATATAAAAAATTAAAAGAGGTCCATGGAAACAGTGGCATATGTACAGAGCAATGGAAGGAGGGCAGTTTTGCTTTCAAGTGTTACAATTGTGAAGGAGACCCCACATGTGCCATTTGTGCAACATGTTTCTTCGCATCTAATCACAAGAATCATGTGTACAGGTTGACACACACAAGTGGAGGCTGCTGTGACTGTGGGGACACCTCATGGAATATTAAAGGTGCTTGTTTTGACCACCGAGGGATGGAAGAACAACACCTAGTAGACAAGTGCATACTGAAAGAGGATATAAAGAATCGAATGAAGGAAGACTTGAACAGTCTAGTGGGTTCATTATTTAAAGAAATAATTCTTAAAGATGGGTACTTCCTCTCATTAGCCAATGCTCAATATATAGAATATGCATTGGAGTTTTTTAAAGACTTAGGTATTACCAGTTACCTCTTCCGGCAAGTCATTTGTAACGTATTAACACCAGCTAAACTGGACTACCTGATCAACCTACATTACTCATTGTACACAGCAGTGCAAAGAGTTCTTTACTCACTTTACCTCTCCCTCTTTGTGCACCCATATTTCAAACAAAGCTTTGCATTTAAATTATCGCAGTATTATAATCTTGTAGTTCGTGTGCTAGATAATAAAAATTATAACGATAATAATTATTTAAATGGTTTAACAGTACAAGTGTTGACGGTACCAGAAATTGCCTACACATTAGTAGTGAATAATTTTTTAAATGATTTAATTGAACTCATTGAAGAGTTTTGTGTGTATAGTCCTACTAGCAGGTGCATTATGTTCACAAATTTATTACGGTCCGACATTGAAGTAATTATACGAATTTGTGTAGACATGAAATATGTTCTTTACCACAACGATGTTATTAAAATTATTCTCTTTAACAAATATATTATTAAAAAGATCCTGCGCCTACTTACCCTACTACACCGGATGAACTCCCAAATGAGGTACACCAAGGCTCATATCATTTATGAAGATTTGTCGAGCTCCTATGCCATCACCATAGAAAATTACCTCCTTCGTGTGTTCGAGCCGTTGGCTAATTTTTGTAAAAGAGAAGCCAATGCCAATTTCAGGAACCTCTTTTTATTATACCAGCTCACCATTGAAAGTATTTGTTCTTTGAATTTGTTTCCCTTCTCGGAGGACTCTTCCCCGGACGTGGGGGCTACTCGACCTAAGCGAAAAAGCAAACGCGACCGCCCCTTCTTCAGGGTCAAGAAGTGCATCTTGGCCGCTGCCCACCGCGCGGCAGAAGCGGGAGAAGCGGCAGACACGGCAAATGCGGCAAACGCGGCAAACACGGCAAATGCGGCAAATGCGGCCAACGCGGCAAACACGGCAAATGCGGCAAACGCGGCAGACACGGCAAATGCGGCAAACGCGGCAAACGCGGCAAACACGGCCAACGCGGCAAATGCGGCAGACGAGGGGAGCGCGGCTCCTGCCGCTGCCAACAGTGGTGCGAGCGCCAAGCAGGAACAACCGCGCAGGCGACTCAAGCACCTGCGCTCGATGCACTCGCCGCTCGTCCGCTTCTTCATGATGATACTCAACTTTGACATTGTGAAAAAGTGCATCGACGACGTGTACTGGTACAAGTACATCTACCTGAGGAGGACCTCAAGCAAGGGAGACCAAGTGGGCACTTCCTCTCCGGGACCTCCCACAAGTACATTCCAGCGTGCTTTCATCGTGCGCGCCTTCCTGAAGGACTTCTACTCCGTCGAGCAAACACCTCCCGAAATCCTCACCAAGAGGAAAGACATTCAACAAAGATATGAGGACGATGGAAACAAAATTAAAATGAAAATCTTTCACCGGAAGCCATTTCTAAACCATTTGGAGCAAGTGAAAAATGAAAAAACCAGAGCCTACCTCGCAGAGCTAAAGGACTTGGAGGAGAAACATTTCAAGTGGGTCATTCAAACGATCGATTCGAAGGAGAAGGAAAAGGAGAAGGGAAACGAGAAGGGAAACGAGAAGGAAGAAGAAGAAGAGGGGGACAAAATTGTATACAGAAAAAGTATTCAGGAAAAAAAAGTCAAAGTGAAATGCAAAAATGATCTAATTGAAAAAAAAATTAAAAAAAAAGACATTGAATTTAATGAGTTCCTAGAAATAAATTTTAACGAGAATAGGAGAAACATTTACCTGAACCCTTTGTATATCGACCTGTACATGAGAGATGTGTTTGACTTTCTTAATCTCTTCACCCTGAAACTGTTAAAGTACATTATGTTTGTTAATGTGCACGTGTTAACCTTCATTTATGAAATAAAATACGGCTATTGGGTTCGTAACGGACCACAGATGACCTTCCAGGTAAATGAGTATGAAACGTCCTTCTTCTTACAAAGCGACCTTATAGGACTTCAATTCGCTATGCTAATGATGAACATTCTACCCATTTATGAAAACCAAAGAGTTAAAATTGACCAGGGTACACTGGGTATGGTGAAGAAATTCTTTTACGAGTACATTGGATCTGGGCGATCTTGCAGGGAGACATCTGTTGCGAGTGATTCAGTGCATGGGTTCACCTCCGGCACGGATGATAGCAGCTCGAAGGAAGAGATTAAGGAAGAGGATGTCACACCTGGGAAGCCGCTTTCATTTGGTCATGTGGAAAGAAGAGTGGACCAGGGGGAAAGTGTAGCAGGTCAGGTAAGCGAAAATGCTGTCACTCATGATGAGGACCTCCAGGTAGAAGAACACAACCTGATATATGTTAAGAGGCACTTGCAAGGAGGAGAAAAAAATGTTTCCAGCTCAGTGTCGGGAGAGGACCCTTGTGGGGATGACACAGGGGTATGCACATATAGAAGACAGAGCGATCTGACCAAGGTGGTGAGCTACAACGAGAGAATAAAATTCGACTCAGTATATAATTTCTTGCGGAGCTACTCGCTTCTACGCGAAGTGAAGGATGAGGAGGGAAAGAGCCCCTCTAGCGGTGCCCCGAAAAAACAAGAGTGGAACGACTACGTGAAGATGTTCATGCAGGAAAAAATAAACAACCCATTTGTAATTCTGTACCAGCTAATTTTCAAAAATTTCAGATTCAACCTGAACGTAAAGCATGAACAAGACATCTTCATGGAAGTTCAAATTCATCACTTGAAAGTAGTGCACACAATTTTTGAAGACATTTACACAGGAAAATTAAATATGGACTCGAGGAAAATTAATCACGTTTTTTATTTTCAATTTTTCTACGACCTCCTAGTTAGAATATTCAACGAGCTCTACTACTTTGAGTTCAGCAACATCCCCAGGAAAACTTCTCCCGAGAAATATAAACAGAGAGGAAAGTATTATGTAAAAAAAATACTTATACAACTTTTAGCCTCGAAAGATTTTCAATACTTTCAACTAGAGGATGAATTCCCTAAGCAGTTCAGACACCACCCTAGCTTTTATGAACTTACGAATAAGTATGGATACACCACTCACATGCCTAGGAGCAATGTGAATTTAATTAAACTGAATAAAAGCGCTTGGTTCTTGTATGATGCATTTTGGCCCATTGCAAATTATAAAGATTTTCAATCGGCAAATGAGAAATGTATTAAGGAGGAGAAGGCATCCTACATTGGTTGCTCTAGGGAGGAGGACAAGGAATACATGAATGCCTCCTTCGTAAAGGTGCAGAACCTTTTGTTCTACGCGTTCAAGAGGAGCTGCCTCGTCCCCATGCTCATCACCATTTTTGTGGTCAACGAGGATTTCCAGCGCAGGGCAGAGGGGGAAGCGCCTCGCGGGGATGAGCCCGCAAATGTGGAGGCGGAGGCAACCCCGCAGAATAGCGAGCCCGCAAATGTGGAGGCGGAGGCAACCCCGCAGAATAG
>NW_012192594.1:211734-226174 GCF_000956335.1 Plasmodium fragile | reverse complement strand
GAGCCCGCAAATGTGGAGGCGGAGGCAACCCCGCAGAATAGCGAGCCCGCAAATGTGGAGGCGGAGGCAACCCCGCAGAATAGTGAGCCCGCACAGGCGAATGGCGCCTCCAGCGAAGAGGAAAACGAAGCGAACGGGCAGGACGCCGATCATGAGGAATTCCCTGCCCAGGCCTTCGTGCTGAACGAGGTCGACCTGTACAATTTGCTCAACCAAGAAGGAGATAACGGCGCTGGGCAGGAGGACCAGGCAAGCGGCGAGGGTGTACCAGCTGGCGAAGCGGAAAGCGGTCTAACGGGCGCCAACCCGCAGGACAGCGCAAGCAACGACGCTATCGCCGGTACAAGCAGTGCCCCAGCGGAAGGAAGTGACGCGCCGGCTACAAGCAACGCCGCGCCAGGAAGCAACGCCGCGGCCACGCGAAGAAACAACACGTACATAATCGTTGACGATAATGGAGAGAACGAAACGCTCTTCGCTGAAATATTAATTAGCAGAAATCTGCACAACTCAATTGACATGGAAATCGTGAACGTGACGGATGGCCACATAGCAGAGGGAGGAGCGAACAGGAATTACAGACAGCTGAATGCAGAGGGACTGTCTGAAATCATAAGTGATATTATAAGTGAGAATAATGTTATAAACGATGTGATTGTGGAGTCCATTCTTGAAAATAGGACTGGGATAAGGTACTTGAACCAAGTGAGAGATCGAGGAGGCAGAAGCCTGGACGATAACATTTCAGTGGAAGAGTACACATCGAGTGAAGAATTAAATATGCCTCCCTTCGAATCGGTGAACCCTTTACGAATTAATGTGTCTGGTAGGGCAGGGGGAGGGAGTGCTGTGGACGGGGTGCCACCTCGACGTTCCTTCCCTTCCACACCCAGTAACACCAGCCTCAATAGTACCATTGACATTTTTATTAAAATTATTAAATTGCTGAACATCATTATGGACGCGACTCACCCGTTTAAGTACCTCAATGGGTTTTACTATTCCAACTGTGAGTCGTTTGGCAGCCACTCAGATGGTGACTTCGATGACCTGTTGGAGGAGGCCCATTTGGATGCCGCGTTGGATGCCGCGTTGGATGCCGCGTTGAGCGCAGGAGATGAGTGTGAACAGCGGCTCGAGGGGAGAAGCGGCGATGCTGTGAAGAAAGAGAGCCACACGCCTGAAATGGAAAGCTCAACGGGGAATCACCATCCTTGTGATGGGGCCCACAAGGGAGTGAACCCAGATGAGGAAAACTCCACTCTGGTACAAAGCACAAAGGAGAAGGAAGCAAGAGGTACACCATATCGCGACGTGACCAAGACAGTACTACCCTCCAAAGGGGCTAATCCTCACAACGAGCAGATCCTTATATATGATGATATGCATGTTCTGAAGAGGAAACGAAGGGGACAGCGTCGCACAGATGAGGACGGGGCGTTTAGTGGGATAGTTGAAGGTGAATGTGGTGTTGCATGCGGTGGTGCCGCCCCCCGAGGAACCGAGCCGAACGCGCAGCAGAAGGAAGGGGAGAAAAAAACGTACGCACTGAACAAGGTGGCCCTGCATAACCTCATGAGGACTATGAGCAACATCAACGCCAACGAAGACAAGTGCTTCCAAAAGGTCAGGAACACCATCATTACGAGAATGAAGGAGCTCCTATCCGAGAACTACGACTGCAAAAATGTGAGCAGCACCAATCAGTTCATTGAAGAAGCGAAGAAGAGGCAGCAGGACCTGCTTCAAATGATGAAGGACCAGCAACTCAAGTTCAGCCAGTTCCTTGAGGAAGAGTTGGACTCGGACGAGGACATTTTCGGCGAGGGGGCAGCGGCAGCCCAAGCGGCAGGCGAAGCGATAAGCAGACCTAGTGAAGACCCTACTACAGATCCTGCAGCTCATCCCGCCGCTATTCTCACCGCTAATCTCGCCGCCGTTGGCGCGACGTCACGGAAGGACGAGGGACGAGTCACCAGGAGAGACAAAGCGGACGGCGCGGAAGAGGCGAACGATGTCGCCAACTGTGAATACGAAAGGTCAAAGGAAAAAAATTGCATCTGTGTACTCTGCAAAGAGGGAATGACGAGGAACAACTTGCTGGCCTACATTTGCTTCGCGTCCCATTCGAACCTCCTGAAGAAAATTATAAAAAAAAACAAAGTTGCTTTCCCGTGCAAACACCCAGCCATATACACATGTGGACATTTCATTCATATGACTTGTCTCCACAACACAAAAATTTTTATTTCAAAGAATTCTCAATCGCAGTCGTCCAGTCCAACTAAGTATGAGTTCACGTGTCCCCTTTGTCGGTCCATCGCTAACTGCTTCGTCGTTTATATACCCAAGCGCTATGTGTCTCAAGGGGACAGTTACAGGGTGTATGACTGCAGCGAGCGGGAGTTGCTCCTGGACCATTCAAACAGAAATTTGGCTGACCTTCTGAGGAGGACAAGGAAGGTGGAGGAGCTGGGTGATGAGCAGCTGGTTACGAAGTTTACAGACACAGACCAAGCGGTCACCTCAAACAAAATTGAAACTGGTCACGGAGGTGTGGTCAGTAGTACAGACGAGCTGGAAATGGATGACCATTCAGAGGTCGCATCGGATCGATCCTTCTCTTCATCTACGTCTTCCAATGGAGCCCTCGACAGTGACATCCCGGAAGAATTCCATTTCAAGTATATGCGTAAAGGAAAGAAGAATGGTTCTATGGACAATGCAAAATTCTTTACAAACGAGAAGAAAGAGTTTGTCCCGAACAGCTCCAGCCACAACGTCACCTACAACCTCTATGATGAGAATAAAGTCGGAGATATGTTTAATGTGCGTTTTAAAAAATTGGTGAGTAAACGGGTTCTAAATGGGTTCTTATCTTACGAAAATTACGAGCTCAACAAGAAAATGATTTTGAGGGAAATTTATCTCAATGAGGGTGGCATGTACGATGAGCTGTACAACAAAGAGGAAGATTCACAACGCTCCTCATCGGGTGGTAGCAACCCACATGAGCAAGTCACCTCATTCGGGATAAGCGGCACCGAGTTGCATCTCCACAAGAACACAATGAACTATGGAAATAAGGAGTTCACCTTTTCCTACAAGAACTCCAATTACTTTTACAATTACCGAAATGGCTTTTTGGCCTACTACGTGAGTGTGCCCCTCAAGTATATAAAGCAGGTAGAATTTTTCATGGTGAGGGATAATAACTTGGCCCAGTCCTCTCCAGGGGAGTGCAAGCAATTTTATTTCACCTCCCGGATTGAGAAGACAGAGGAGGGGAAGAAGGCAGTAGAAGATGATAGTAGCGAAGGGGTAGATGTTAAAGAAGAATCTGGTACGAAGGAAAATGTGGAGGTCATAATAAATTACCACTTGGATAAAACTCTCCTTGAGTTTATAAAAAATAATTTGAAAAACGAAGGATCTAACATTGAAGAAGCTATTCAAAAGTACGAACTGCCGTGCAGTAACCAGAGCTGCTCATCCAATGGGCAAATGAATCAGCCAAAGGAGGAGACGTCAGGTGATTACAGTGATCAGCATGATCATCAGATGGAGAAAAGGCCAAAGATTGACTCGGAACCTACTACAAAACAGGACGGCAAGTTGGTGCAGGGTGCATTACCAGAGTATGTACCTTGCGTCGGTGCACGCAGTAGCAAGGTAGACATAGAAAATACCAATGAGGATGATAAGAAGGGAGAAGGTAATGGGACACCGCACACAGGGGAAATCCCCCCGACTGACGCGAATATTTCTTCTACTGTAGATGCAGACATGTTTAGAAGTGTTGATCCCACGATTGGTAACGCACCAGAATCTGCCATAGAAGCAAAGAGTGATGGAATTGGCGCTGCTCTTGGCAAGGAAAGGACGAAGGAGAAGTGCCTAAAGAGGAGAAGCGGCAGAAGGACCAGCAGAAGGACACTCTCCGGAGAAGGAGCGGACGACACGCACGGAAACGGCAGCATCTATAGCAACAGCAACATGTGTAGAAACGGCGGAAGAAACGGTGACGAGGCACAAGAGGGGGAAAAGGACGACCAATCGACTAGCGCACAAAAGTTTCAGTACCGGTGCACAGCAAAGCATTTTAAAAGACATAACACTTATAGGAGACACCTAAACGTGGGTAGAAGCTGGGATGGAGTCATAAGTACGAACAAGAGATTCTACGAGTTGTACAAAGATACCCTACATGGGCAGAAGCTCGAACCTGTGTTCGATATGAAAGCGTTAAGGATGTCCATCATTCAGTTAGGACTCATCACGGAAACGTCCTGGAGAATCTTCCACCATAATAATGCTACGTTCTCCACTCTACAAAATCATTCAAGGCATTATAAAAAGCTAATCGACTTTGAGTATAACCACAAGAATCAGGACCACTACGAAGATGTTGACATTGAGGAAGTGGGAGTGAAGGATGTGATGAGCATGTATGAGACGGTGGAACTTTACCCGGACTTCCTACAAGACTGGAAGTGCATCGAGTTTGTAAACAGGGAGGAAATTCGAAGGCTGAGGAGGGAAGATTTATTTTTCGTCAACCGAGGGTACTACGCCAGGTGCAAGAGGGAACGCCGCAGAGGGGGCGCAGGAGCGGTCGATTTAGCAGGTGTTGCGCTTGGAGCAGGGGTACCAGCGGGAATCTCGTCAAATATGTTGGCCAGCGCATTACTAAACGTGGTGTCCAACGTAGTAGGGAACGCTTCACCGATCGGAACGACGAGCGATTTCAGTGTGCAGACCCACGGATGCTCAAGTGAAGAGAAGAAGAAGAAAAAAAAAAAAAAAAGAAAATGCGACGTCCTCAATATAAAATTCTGGAGAAACATCAACACCGCAATAGACATGGACAAGCTTCACTGGATACTGTACAACGAAATATTAGTTCACCTGTTTTACAAAAATATAAATTACGTCTCGTGTAACAATCTGATCGAAACACTGGTGCGTAATTTTTTCCTTCACAAACATGAACTGAACATTGTAAAAGAAAAAAAAATCTCCAACTTATTCAACTTACAACTGTGGAAAAATTTGTACAACGTCTCATTCGATTATGTGTACCCCTATCGATTCACTGATCATAATTATAAACGTTTTTTCAACAAGATAAAAAATGCACACCTGCTAAATAAGCTAGCCATGGTACCCCTGTCCGTAGACGTCTTAAGATTGTTTATGCATTTCTTCCTCAACCAACTGCTCCACACCCCAGCAGACATCCAACACTTTATCTCCATTTCGCTTATCATTATCAGCTTCCAAGTTATGAATGAAGTGTTCATAAGAGAAATCTCAAAATCCTACGTCAGATATATTTTTTCATCATTTTCACCTGAACAAGTCAGGCAAAACTTTGAAAACATATCCAAGTATATTTGTGTCAATTTGGAAGAAGGAACTTATCCTATGAGTGGAGACAACAGCACATGTGGAGATAGAAGCGAGACTATATTGGATTACGAAAATTGTGTTAACCCACCACCCTCCATCAAACGAAACGATGACGAGAATGACGACACAGAAAAGTTTGATGACGAGGGGAAGATACAGTACCAAGTGTTTCATACATTTATATTTGACCATTTCGTTGGGACGGACGAGGAGGCAGCGCATGATGAGAATCCTCCTCAGAACATGGGCCACCCAAATGGCCTCCCAAACGTAAAAATATCTTCCCGTAGCGCCGCTAGCAGCGGAAAAGAATGGCCACTGCGGAAAAGGGACAAATGGATGGACCACCTAAATCCCATGGAGCTGTTTCAGGGAGTGAAGAAACTCTCGTATCATTTTAACCAAGCAGAGATAAAATTGTTGAAGAGTTGTATCCAGCAGAGTGATATCCTTATGGATTGCGAAACGGAGTGTGATCACTTCACACATGAAATGAGTTACACTCGTGGAAAGGAAGAAGAAAAAGTCCCCAAATCGCCTGAACAAGCAAGGCAGAAAATAAGGCCCCCATGGGGGGGAACGCACACAGAAGATAATCAATCCAGTGGGTTAGAGAAAACTGATCAGGATGAAATGAATAGGAAGAAGAAGAAAAAGACAGAAAAATTGTTCATTTTGTACGAGACGATGAAAAAGCTAGTGCAAATTAACGAATTCAAAAAAAAAACAAAAAAATTCATGCTCCTCTTATGTGAAGTTAACGATGAGTATATGAAGCATGTGTACTTTAATGGGTGCATGCCCATAAATATATTTTTAAGTACCAACTTTACCAAGTATAATCAGTTTTTCAATAACTACTACCCATTTTTATACAACAGAAGGAGGAACTCCAAGTGGGGATCCTTCCATGTGCTATATGAGAATAGGCTTCCTGGTGTGAGGGAGAGCAAGAAGAAGGGGCCCCTCGTGAAGAACAAAACTGTCATGAAAAGGGACTATAATTACTTGGCCAGTAGCAGCAGCGGGTGTGGAAGTGGCGCCGCGAAGGAGACGGGCAGTGAGACCCCCCCTAGTGGAGATGCACTGAATAGACACACGGACGTGGACACGGTGGAGAACGAGGCCGGGCAGCAATACACGTATAAGAGGCACATATTCGAAGAACAGGAGGCACCGTCCAAATTGTTAGGAAGCGGAACTCGCAGTGCAGTAGGGCAAGGCGCAGTAGGCCAGAGTGCAGTAGAGCAAAGCGCATCAGACCAGAGCGCAGCGATGAGTAGCTCCCGAGAGGGATTATTAACCAGGAGCAAATCACATGCGAACCGATCCAGCGATGATATGGAAGAATCTCATTTGCCAAACGAGCTGAACCTCTTCAAGTACAAACTGTACAATATATCTAGTGAAGAAATCAGCGACTTTTACCTGACCAATGACGCACAAGAGAATTTATTCGACCCCACAATGAAGAACCACGATTTTGAATTCAAACACATAAATTTAGTGAGTCAACTTAGATTAAAATTTGAACAGGTCCCATACGTCAACCACTTATTTTACATGTACAATGCATATAATAATTTGTTCACTTTGAAGGAAATTAAGAATATCCATAATAGGAGGGAGCGAGAGGCAGAAAATTTCTGTGAGCAATTTCTCTTAACTCGAGTAGGTGAGGATATTGCAGATGGGGTACCAGCAGAAGTAAATTTCTCTGATGCAAGCTTCAACAGCAATGAGTCCATTCATTGTTCAGATCGGGAGTATACCAATGACAAGTGCCACAAGTGTGACGAGGAGGAGAGGTACGATGAAGGTGGAGTGACAGGGGATGCTGTGATGACTTCCTCTCTTGGAGTCCTCAACGATATCCTAGACGTGGGGGAACTCATAAAAGATATGAAGAAAAGTAAAAAGCGAAGAAGGAAAATTAAGAAGAATAAATACGCAGATGATCTGTTTGTGAATTTCTTTAACAAATCGGTGAAGGGGGGGATAGGGGGCAAAGGGCACGATGGAAGTGAGAAGAAAGGACAAGTAACAAACCCCGCCAGGGGGAGAAAATCTTCGGGCGCCACCTCCTACACTTCTGCGGTGGGTACCCCTCTACAGGGTGACAACAAATCAGCGTCGCAAGTGGCAAGTGGCAACCCCCCCACCGACGTGTTCGTGGACCCCCATGATTTGAAACGAGTGGACATTTCTCGAGGGGTGCAGCGGGACAGAGGGGGAAGTGTCACCACACAAAAGGGAGAAAACGCACCAAGTGAACGAAGCGATGGGTATGGCAGCTGTGGCGAAAGCCACTGCGATTGCCACCCGTCCTGCGAACCGTGCGCATGCTATTCCTACTCAGACGCGTCCAACCCCTCCGACTCTTCCTTCAACAGTCAAGGCAGCCTCGCCTTCCGCACACTGCAAGATGAAAACGAGTCCAGCAGCGACCTCGACAACACACTCTTCAGACGAAGGATACATGAGAGAAATAACCCCCCAGATTCGTTCGTAGACTTCATGACCAGAAAAAAATATGCCAGCATGAAAAATAAATTAAAAAATTGTAAAATGGATTATTATAAATATAAAGGTGTGAACAAAATACAGAGGTATCACATGTTGTTGAAGGCTAATGGTTTAAATAAAAATTTCTTTTACCATATTAGGAGGATGTATAGCTATGTGTTCAACCTCTACGACTTCCTACCGCTATACTTGGTGCAGAATATTCTTCTTCACTTCCACCCGGGGCATAAGGAGGCCAGGAAGTACTACCATGTTGATGATATGTGTGGTGGTTCAGCTCACCCCGAGGATGGAGAGTACCAGTTTAGTAAGTACTCTGAATCTTTCTTTAAGACGAAGCGGTGGAGAAGGAAATATGCCAAGCATAGGGATCGCATTAATGGTTACCATGCTCATGGGGGGGGAAGCAAAGTGAAAAGTCATGGCCGCGGTGGGGGACAGGAGGCAGGCGTGGAGAAGAACAGCGCAGAGGGGAAACCGGATGGGGAAGAATTGTACAAAGATGCAACCGAGGCAGCCACCCATTTGGAGTCCACACCGGGGGAAACGTGCGGCGTAGTGCCCGGGGAAGTCTCCGGCGAGGCCAATCGCAAGGGCAGCGAAAAGGGCTCCAACGGCCCCTCCTACGACGTTAACAAAAAAATAAAAACGCAGCACAGCAGTAGCGGCAAGTCTGACTCCATGACTAATCTGTTTGGTAAAGGGGGGGACTCCCAGGGAGCAAAGCCACCCCACGGAGGTTCAAGTGGTTTGTGGAGCGACTCTCCAAGTGGCATGCGAAGTGGTGTGGGAAGCTCTTCACCGCGCGATTGTTTTTCGGGTACCACCCCGAAGGCACATTCAAGTAGGGGGACAACCCGACGCTCATTTCATCCCACCGACCTAAACGGAGAGCACCTGCTAAGCGTGAAGAAGGTCTTTTATATATTTTACCACTACCTCAAGAGTAACCATTACATAGACGGTAAGAATTCCTGTAGCAAGATATACAGGAGGTGCCTGAAGAATTATGTAAAGTCAGCAAATGTGTACCTCCACTTCGTGGCATATATGTTATTTTCCATTTACGACTGTAATGCATTGGCGAAGAAGTACTTAGACTATATCCACCTGCACAGCGACCTAGGGAAGTACAATATTTTTCTCCTCATGCTTAATGTGAATCCTCACTTTGATCAGATATACACATACCAGACCCTGCAGCTGATTTTCCATCCCTACTTCTACCAGATGTATCAGATGTATAAGATTCTGAAAATAGATGCAGAACCCGTTTTGCCTCACCATTTTTATGAAAATATGGAAAAATTTATTTCTTCAAGTTCTTTATTTCAACCGAGTAGAAATTACTTCACCATGATTAAGAGGTACTTCAAGACCAAGTGTGTTAATTGTAGCAAATCTCCCACAATACTTCTCATTTGTCTTTTTTGTGGGTCCACCATATGTCTTCAGGAGAGCGATAGTGTGCGTGTGCCCCTCTCCGAGTCCATTGGCAAGTGCGGCTACCACACCACCATCTGCGGCGGCGACCAGGCCCTGTACCTGTGCCTCAACGTGTCATCGGTAAGTTAGCGGCGGCGGAGCGACGAAGCTGCGAAGCGGCTAAGCGGTCAACCTTGCTACCCTGTACCCAGCCCCACTTGACTCCTTTCACTTCCGCTTCATCGCGCTCATTGCGCTCGTTTCGCTTCCCCACCCCTCAGGTTCTCTTCGCGAGTGAGCACCGCTTCGGCCTTGTCAGCGGCCCTTACGTGGACAAACACGGAGACGTCGACCCGCGACTCAAGCGCGGAAAGAACCTCTACCTCTCGCCCCACAAGATGAACCGGATATACGAGATCATTGTGAACTCGGCAGTGGGTAATGATTAGCGGCTGGTGGAGGGACGAGCGTACATACGTGCGTATGTGTTCTGCACTGGAACACCTAGTTGTCGTGCACCTCCATTTTGCACCCCCATTTCTTCCCCCGTGCAGACGTCGAGATATACAAGCAAACGCAAAAGTCGGATTAGAAATCCCTGGACTCCTTTTCCATTCACCCAAACCCTGGCCGCTTTATCCCACGGGCCCTATATATGAGGCGGAGGAGAAGAGGAGAATAGAATCCCCTGGTTCCCTCCTTTTGTACGCTCCAATTTCGAGATCCTCCCATTGAGTGTTTTTTTTTTTTTTTTTTTTTTTTTTTTTTTTTTTTTTGCGTACCCAATTGTGTCCACGCGTTTTTTCTCTTTTTTTCGCCACATTGAACATTTTAAACTTTGCTGTTTTGAACTTTTTGAATTGTGCATTCACTCTCTCCCCTGGTGCGTCACCCGATGGATATACCACTGCGCGAGGAGAGCAACACAAGGGTGAATATGGGTGTGGTGCATGTGCTCGTTCATGCCGAATGGCTTATGAACCCATTCACGAGGTGGGGCATTATTTTTTTGGAGGCCTCTTACTGTTGCTGTGATTGATGTGTGTGCAAAGGGCAGAAGCGTTTTTTTTTTTTTCTTCTTCCTGCTACTGCTGCTACCGCTGCTGCTGCTTGTCGTGCATCCTATAAACAGCTTCGAGCTGCCAAATTAGCTGCTACCTCAAACAGAGGGAGAGCGCCTCCCCGCCCCAAAACATTTTTCTACCTGTTTCATATGCAGTGTACTGGTACACACTTACACGAACCGGGGGGAGAGGACGTCATGGCGAAAGAGGTGTTCACCCTCGATGGGGGTAAAATATCTGAGTTCGAACGACTGGGGTTGAAGAATTTTGACTTTCTTTCCTGTGACGATGAGGGGAACAAGGAAGAGATGGTGAGGACGTTGGAGAATATTCATTTGAGTTACCTCCTGGGAGGGTGCAACGTGATAAGTACGAACACCTTCCAAGTCAACCTACACAGTTTACACGAAAAAGGAATAAGCATAGAGGAGGGACAAGGTATAATCGATACGTACATTGACATTGCTCATAATGCTTTGCTCAAATATGAAGGGATAAAACGGAGTGAGAATTTTCCACTCCTGGGGGGGATACAAAAGGAGGAGTCTTCTTCGCCTTATGAACATGTGGAATGCTTCAACAAAGTGAGAAACCATTTAGGGATCCTTCACCCAAACGATTGTGTCAACATAAGGGAGTACGTGGACAGCTTCCATTTGAATGAGGGAGTGTGGAGGGGAAGCCCCATCAGGAGGTGCCAGGACCACTACGTGGCCTTTTCCACTGGGGGGTACAGCTCGGCCTTCCGTGATTTTAGCGAGTACTCTGGGGTGCTGCACAAGGGAAGAAAGGCGGCCATGGCCAACTCAGGCGACGCGGAAGTGGTTTCTTCGGGCAAGGCCGCTGAACCGCGCAGGGCGACTAAACAGCACACACAACGGTACGACATCATAATAAAGACGCCCCTGCACGGACAGGAGGAAGTGCCCGATATAGAAATGGTCCCCGCGGGGAATACAAATAGGACGTGGACGAGTGACAGCAGTGGCAGAAGTGACACCTGTGAACCCTCGAGGGACGCGTTGGCGCAGAGACACCTGTTCAACTACGGGCTGGAATACTACATAGATGTAGGGGACGAAGAAATAATTTCCAACTGCAAATTTAAAATAGAATCATACAAAAGAAACGCAAAAAAGCTGCATCTATTTTCGCTAATCACGTCTTCTAACATACGAGAAGTATTTACCCTTTATAACCACTTAAAGAGTTGTGGAAGCTATTTTGGACGAAACGTGGTCATAAGCTTCTACTGCAACAGTGACCAGAACATTGGTTGCTCAGACTACTCCTTCGTGGACATGGCGTTGATTCTTTTATACTTAGATTCAAGGAACCATTTTATTAAAGCTATCGGACTCAACTGTTTAAACATCCGTTACGTGCGAGAGTTGATTGCTCCCTTGAAGAGGTGCATTGGCTCAGATGGTAACATCAACATGGAAGCTTATGAAAGTTCAAATGAAGAATTGAGGGGGTTTGTGAAGACCATTTTAAAGGACTTAAAAAAAAATAGCTATTTGGGGGATGTTCATTTTTTTGCTTCACCAAACAAATCGCTTAATCGAGTTACGTATGATTACTCCACAAACGACGTGCACTTTGAGGTCACTCAGAACAGAGACAAGCACGTGTATAATTATGTTGGGGATTGGCTCGATGTCGGTGTTAGTGGGTTCGGCGGGTGCTGCTACTACAACCCCTACGACATTTCGCTGCTGGACTACAGGTTGGGCGAGCTGGCCAGGAGGGGGTGAAGAAGCGATGGGCTTCTATGCTTCCTGCTCCTCATCGCTGTCCGTCATGTCGGAGTCCGACCCGGAGAGCTGCTCCTCCTCCGCAGGGGTGCTCATCGCACCGCTGCCATTTGCACCACCGCCAATCGCACCCCCCCCTGCGACTGCATGTTCAGTGGAGTCAGCTCCGTATCGCAGCTTTGTATAAAAAAGCTTATACATGTCTTTTCCATCCTGAGCATTTTCAAACCGACCCGTCTTCTCATTCAATTCATATTCGACTCCCTCCTCGGAGTTCCTGTTGGCCACCCACCTGGGGACACTGAAGAGGGGCTTGTCCGTTTGAGTTTCTCCCTTATACTGCATCAACACCTCGTCACATTCATATACGTGTTTAAATTTGTGCTTACAATACCATGCACATAAACAGCGATTGTAAGTCGCTATGCAGTCGTGACCACATGTCCTACATTCGGGTCGATTGAAATCCTGACTCTGCTTCATCCTTGTTATGATGCGATTCTCAATTCTCCTCAAACCAACACATAAAAGGAACCTGCCTCCGTTTCGCCAGTCTATCGGGTAGCGCGGCACGAGGCTCGCTGGGATCTGCTCGAGGGGGGGGGGGGGGGATAAGCAGAACAAATGGGTAAGGACACATGTGCAGTGGTGGTCTATCATGCGCTTTTCCCTCATGCACTGCTCCTGTGGCGCGGATCGATTCAGTTCGTGGAGCGACCCCTGCTTACCTTCGTCGTGGGGTAAACTGGGTCGTATAGCGATTTTCCGTGCTGGTGGTTTCCTGCGAAAGGGAAGCGGCGGGATGGTGAAACGGAATGGGTGTGGGGACGAAGGGGTGCACCGGTAGGCCGCCCCACACAAGGCACACTACCGTGTAGATATAAACTAACCCGCCTCTTCACGTAACCCTCGAAGGAGCAGGCATAATGTGAAAGGCGAACCGCCAAACGAATAATGTTTCACGAGCGAGAGCACCCATTGTGTCCGTGTCCCCCCCGTACTTGGGCTTACGGCGGAAAGGTGGGACCTCCCTTCCTTTCTCATTCGTTACCTCTATAGCCGATCGGCCTCCTTCCCGTTGGGGCCTTGGGCAGCTTGGCCTTCAGAATATCTAGCCCTCTCGCCATGATGGACTGGGCAGCGGAAGTCTCATCTATGTGTGTGCATGTCCCCTTCCCGCATACACTTTGCGACAGGACTTTTGTGGATGACGCGCTTCTTCAGGTGCGCACATCCTCCAGCTGTTCCGCTTGCTTTCCGTCGCATCTGCTCCGCATCTGCTTTTTCCCCCATCTGATCGCCCCCTTTTTTTTTTTTGCCACTGTGAAAAACCCTTGGCGTTCTTTTTACACCGTAGCGAGGTTGAGGTGCTGTTGGGGAGGGGTCTCACTCCTCGCAGGGATTCATTCATGGAAGCACTCCTCACCACATTTTCATAGTGGAAGGCAAATATAAAAGCATAAAATTGTATGCACGAATTTTATAAAATGCTCATATGTGTGCTCATATGTATGCTCATATGTATATGCCTTTTTTTTTTTAGGTGCTTCGCCTTTTTTGCACGCATGTGGATTTGTCCCCGCTGCTTCTTCTATTCGCACCACGAGTGGTGGTGTGGCCACATGTTGAGAAACTGTGCCCCAATTTAATCAACTGTGTTTGTTTGACCAAAAAATGTCGTAGTTCTTTTTTTTTTTTTTTTTTTTTTTTTCCTCTTTTTTTTGCACAATTTCCCCCATCGCGGAAAGTCACCTCTTCACGAGTGTTGGCGAAGCGAAGTATAATACATCATGTGGGTAGGCATTCTTGCGTAACTCCAGAAAAATAAAAAATAAAATGACCAAACGAGTAGGCGAATGAACAGAGAAGAGGACGTAAAAAGGCAAACAAACGACTGAACGGGGAGGAGGCGCTGTCCCCTTTGAAGATGACCCCGGTGAGCATTTTTTTTTTTCGCCAGCCAAACTCAGCGTAAAGTATTTTTTCCTTCCCCTGAAGCTGTTTCGTCCTCTGTACAAGCACAGAAACTGCTGCAGCAGGACAGGGACGCCACGTTGGCCCACGTTGCGCTTGACCGAGGAGCCGTCCCTTTGCGTAGGTAAACAGTGCTGTCCTCACAAAGACACCAAGGGGAGAGGAGATGGCCACAACGGATGAATAATTCAGTTTGCATTTCTCCTATGTGGTACTCTTCCGTGTCCTCTTCGAGTCGATCGTAGTTATAAAGAGGGCACCTTCCTCGCCAGGCATAGTTTT